>NC_090441.1:44046184-44323567 GCF_031143425.1 Pleurodeles waltl
CGGTGTGCTGCTAGACTAAGTGCAAAGTGGAGTCAGTGGTCAAAACACAAATATCATTACACACACATTCTTAACATACCAGAAGAAAGGCCCACAACAGGACACCTGGGATGCATATCTAGAAAAACTAGCAGCTAAGTCATACGTCAGGGCTTCATGAGAGATAATAAATCCCCCCACCTCCATGGTCTCTCGTTGGTATGTTACATGCCCCATAGATTATTGCAGACAGAACGATATGCCCCCATACCTCTCCCTCCCCTATGTGTGGATACATAGTAATGTCATAAACACCCCTCCCCACATTCACCATGGCCACCCCGTACTTTTGGATAAGTACCAGGCCCATGGGTGAAATATCACCTCTTCCACACAGTTTGCAGATTAACTCCTCAGTTATAAGGTTTCTGAAGTTAAAGCCCCTGTTGGGCAATTTTATAGGTTAGTAGTAATGGGCTCCTAACAAATGCTGCATACCAACACTGCACCACCTACTGAGACTGTGCAACCTAAATGTGACGTTCTGGACAGACACTAAGAATACTGTACTGTTGTGGGATTGTTGACGTCAACACTGTTTGGAATCTTTACATGACCAAAATGTATTTGATGTATATCTGCATTACTGCACTCCAAAACATTGCTCCATCTGTCAAATATGTATGCTGATACTGATAATAAAGAACTACTTGTACAAAAAAACAGTGAGTCATACTTGGATGGATGTTTGGGAATTGTTGAAATGACCGCCCTGGATGATCTCTGCCACTGAGGGGCTGTTGCAGCTGTAGTTGTCACCTATAATGCAGCAGACATGTGAACCGTAGAAAGGAAACTTAGGAAGGTGTCAAGATTAGTATGACCAATCTTCACTCTGTGGACAGGGCAGGTTGTGTGTTGGACCTGTTCCAATATAGGCAAACATGTTTGTGATGTTTTCCTGTATGTGAAGGTGGAGAAGTCTTCAGCTTAAGGGCAGTCTGACATGAGTGGGGATTCAGATGTTAGATGAAACATAGAGGTGCCTTCTTTTGACCTGGCCTGATGCAGGTATTCCCTAAAATAGTCAGACCATACAGCATGTTAAGATGCATGATAGAAAGGATAGACATATGCAGAGGATTTGGCATCTGTATCTTGGAAAATGTCTCCTTCAGCCACCCCTTCTCTACTTCTATTTCTTTTTAAGATTTTTCAGTGTGCATCTCCACTCCAAATCCATTCAGAGTCTGTGACGAAATGGCTTCCTTCTCTTCTCCACTGCTTCTAAGAGTAAGCCACACACCTCACATGGCCACTCACAGGAACTGTAAGGAAAACATCTACAAATCTATGGAGGGAGAGGACATTACTACCAACACAAAAAAGAATATCACTCCAAAAATGAAAACATTGCCAGGTATCTGTTGACATTGCATACTCCCATATACATCAGGTTGTACAAACATAAAAAATATATTTAAAAAAAACTAAAATAAGAAATATAATTAAGATAAAATAGTCATTCAATTGTATCCAATCTGTGCATTTATACAAATCATACTGTACAAATATGAAAAAGTGAAAGAAATAAAAAGCAACACATTTAAAAATGGTCATTATCTTTAGACATTACATACATACATCTACATTACACTGCAAATAAAATAAAACTGATATACAAAAATGTCATGTAACTGTATATTTATTGCAGATGAACATAAAAGATGCTCATACGTAGAAAGTTACACATATATACATGGTTAATTATTATTTAAACACATCATACATTCCACATCTGACTCTGCTCTATACACACATAAAGATACATCATAACAGATTTATGTCCCAGAGATGCACAGTGACCCACAACACAGCTGTAACTAGTGTTTGGCTGCACCACGTCTAACAGCATAGTGGGAAGGAGGCAGAGCCCATAGTGTGGGCTAAATGTGCATGCTCCCAGTACTAGTGTATGCGTATTATTTTCCTCAAATGATGTACCTTTTCCTATTCATTTCAATTTATATTTCCAATCTCTCCCTACAATAGTTAGAGCAATATTTGACAGATTTACACCTAAATACCTCAGTGAAGTTGCTGTTATGGCTTTTCTAGTTGAATCATTACAACTTTATCTGAAGTTGTACATGTAAGATATCTATATTTGTAAAATGTCAGACTTTTTTCAGGTTCACTGTTAAGTGTATTTGTAAAGTGCACTATCACCCACAAGTGTATCCTGGTGCTGAGCAGGTGTGTGTGCCTAACCCTGCCTATTGTAGGTAGGTTAATTGAAAAGCCAGGTCTTCAGCTTCTTGCGGAATTTAAGAAGAGAGGAGTAGGCTCTGACATGGAGTTAGAGGTTGTTCCACCATTTAGGAGCGATGTAAGGAAACACCCATTCTCCTGAGCTGGTTCTGTGTATGGGTGGGATGTGTGCAAACAGGAGTCCTGTTCAGGGAAGTTGGGGCCTAAATTGTGTGTGAGGAGTTGTGTATCGGAAGATAGTGGAGCTCCTTCAGGTGTAGTGTAGTGTAAGTTCTGTATGGGAGGTTGAGGATGAGGATGAGTCAGGCTGCTGAGTTCTGGATAGTTTGTTGTCTTCGTGTGAGTTGCTTTGTGAGTCCAGTGTAGAGGGTGTTCCTATTGTCCAAATTGCTGGTGAAATGGGCATGTGTGATATTTATTCTAGTGTTGCTTGGGAGCCATTTGAAGATCTTCCTCAACATCTTCAGGGTGTGGAAGCAGGATGCAGTGAGGGCATTAACTTGTGTAGTCATGTCCAGTTTGCTGTCAAGGATGTTTCTATGGTTCCTGGTGTGGGTGTTGCACATGGGCGTGGTGTAGTTTTGGCTGGCCACTAGTTGGAGTCACATGGTGAGGTGTTCTTAAAGAAGACCATCACTTCTGTTTTGTCGGTGTTGAGCTTGAGACAGTTGGCTTTCATCCAGTTAGCGACTTCAGTCATTCAGACAGTGAATTTGTTTCTTGTGTTGGAGCCTTGTTGAGAGGGAGTATGAGTTGCATGTTGTCAATATAGTAGAGAATGTTGATGTCATGTGACTGGATATTGTTGGCCATAGGGATCAGGTATGCGTTGAAGAGGGTGGGGCGAGTAGTAAGGTGCCTGGCTGACAGCTTGTTAAGCTCCATTAAGAAGGAGCAGATCCAGTGGCGAGCGGGTCTTTGAATGCCAATCTCATGCAGGTGCCTGATGAGGATGTGGTAGGAGGATGTGTCATAAGGGTCCAGGAGAGTGAAAGCTGAGGAGTCTACTTTTTCAACCATCATGTGGATGTTACCTGTGGTGGCGATGACTGCTGTTTCTGCGGTTGGGAATGAATCCGGACTGTGTGGCGTCGAGGAGGTAGTGGTTGCTGAGATGGTCAGTGAGGCATCGGTTGATTAGTTTCTCTAAGATGCCTGCTCAGTATGGTAGGAGAGAGATGGGTCTTTTGTTGGAAAGCATGACTGGGTCAGCGGTTGGTTTCTTAAGTAGGGGCCTGACAGAGGCATGTAGTCATTGAGGATGGATGTTAGTTCTTCAATGGACAGTATGAGTCCTATGGTGAAGGAGTGGTGGGGATAAGATTCTGATGGGGCATCAAGTGGATGGTCCTCATGGTATCAGCGGTTCAGATGGTGGTGATGGAACATCGCTAGGTCAAGGTTCGTTATTCGACCTTGATGGGAAGTTGAGTTGCAGTGGTGATGGGATCAGGTTGAGGGTAAAAGTTGCTATGTATGGAGGTGATTTTGTTACAGAAGAATTCTGAGAGTTGCTGCAAAGGTCTTGCAAGGGATGGCGTTTATGAAGGCAGCAGGAGGTGCCAGGAAGTCTTTGATGATGGCAAAGATTTATTTGCTGCTGTTAGTGCTGGTGTTGAAGCAATCTGCAAGAGCTATGCGATTGGTGTTCCATATTTGATAGTGGTAACATCTAAGGGCTCATTTGAAGAGGCCTACATAGGTGGGGTGCTGACTTGTTCTCCATTTGCACTCCAGTTGCTTTCAGTGGTGTTTTGTCAGCCTGAGTTCTTCGGTGTACCAGCTGACTTATGACTGGGCTCATGACCTTGGGTTGCTCTTGAGGAGAGCCAGGGTGTTGGCACACATGGTGATCCAGCTGTTGAGGTTTTTTGATGGCTTTTGACAAGTTGCTGGTGTGCCCAGGCTGGTGTGAGGAGAGGGCAGAAGCTGTGATGCTTTTCCAGCTGCAGCAGGCAGGTTTGGTGGTGGTAGATCTGCGGTGCTGTGGGATGGGTATGCTGAAACTGACCATAGCTATTCTGTTCAGGTCATAGTTGCTGGCTTGTCAATTACGATGTTGCTTATTGAGGCGAAAATCAAGTCCAATAGGTGTCCTGCCTTGTGCGTGGGTTTAGTAACATGCCAGGTGAGGCTGAGGTTGCCGAGATTTTCGAGATGGCGGGTAGAGCTTGGGTGAGTGTGGTTTTCTACATGAAAGTTAAGATCTCCGAGGAGAATGAAGGTGCTGGTGAAATTGGTATACTGGTGGACTGTATTTAAGGGTTCTGCCCAAGGAGAAGTTGGTTGTGATGTGTATCTTGAACATGGGGTGTTCCATGTAGCTCATGGGGTTGTCCATGTAGGTGGTGCAGCTGATGGTATCTTCAAAGATAATGGTGGCTTCACTTCCGAACTTGTTTCCATAGTCTTGCCTGCAGATCTTGTAGCAGGTGGATATGGCTGTCTCAATGTCCCATGTAGAGGTTGGGTTTAGTCATTTTTTGTGAGGAAAAGTCAATTGGAGTGTGGTTGTGCAAAAGGCCATACATCTTTGTGTTATGTTTGGTGAGTGAACAGGTGTTGAGGAGTGTGCATGTGAGTGTGGTGTGTTGTGTAGGTGATAGTTGTCTGTGTGAGCGTGAGCAAGTGGCTGGTTTGTGTGAGTGAGTGGGATGCTGGGTAATGTTGGTGTAGGAGTGGTGGATGTAGGGTGTGGTAGAGTGGCTGAGAACTTGAGGAAGTGCATGTAAATGGTCCTTCCATGTTGTGTAGTGTGGTGTGGCAGCAGTGATGAGAGTGGCGGCCGTGGTTCGAAGCATGGAGGAGCACATCAATAGGGTCTTGGGTACGGGGAGGACCAGTATTCCTGGCACTGGAAGCAGCCCAGACGTGGATGGCCATTCTACGAAGGATGGTTTAAGTGAAGCAGATGTAGAGAACCATGCTAGAATTGAACTGGCAAGGAGAAGCAAGGTATGCAGATCAGAAGGAACTCCATTTTTGTGGGATCAATTTGAAACATTTCAGTGACATCCAGCTTTGAAGGTCCCTTTGGGTCTGTGCAAGGTTTTCCATGTAGGAATTTTATATAAACCTTATATAAAGCTGAGTGTCATCTGTGTAGTGGTGATAAAAGATGTTTGACTGATTTGTGAGTGACTCCAAGTGTAGACTAAACAGTCTTTTGGGTGTAAACAGTCTGTCGGATTTCCTTGCTAAAGAGTGGAAGGACCACACTGGGACATTTTTATTTGCTTTCAGTGATTATCCAGATAGAATATCATGACTTTATCCTTATGCCCATGAAGTCTTTCAAGACGTTTAGAAGCGAATCATGTTAGATAGTGGCAAATGTTATTGCAAGATAAAGAAGGCAGTATTTTAATTTTTCTAAATGTGCAAAACATCATCCACTATTTGTAACATGCAGGTGTCTGTGCGGCAACCAGACTTAAAATCTGACTGAAAGGCACTAAAAAGTTTTTTTTCAATGAAGAACTGGTTCAGATGCAATGCCCCACAGCTTTCAAGAGATCTTCTGGATCAATTCCAGGCATTTATTTAATAATGGGATAACTTGCCTAATTTTCCTACAAAGGTGTTGATTGCATTTGTTAACTAGGGCCTGAAGAAG
Organism: Pleurodeles waltl; assembly: GCF_031143425.1. Lineage (NCBI taxonomy): Eukaryota > Metazoa > Chordata > Amphibia > Caudata > Salamandridae > Pleurodeles > Pleurodeles waltl. The sequence goes on from NC_090441.1 coordinate 44,052,051, forward strand.
GTGCTCTTTATTGGAATTGGCTAGAAAAGACTCTTCAAAATGTGTGAATGATCTGTAATGATGTTTACCTTATCCCTTCGAATGACCTCTTTCATAAATGTCTATATCTCAGTGTATTTCTTGAATAGAGTATGTGGTATATGTATTGGATATTATGCTACGGCAGGAGAAGCAAGAGAGAGCTACATTTAAACAAAAATTGTCCACAAGGAAGTAGGATAATGTCCTACATTTTTCTTTCTGTTATTGGTGTCATAAGGACTCTCGCAATAAAAGACTGCTGGATTTGGGGCAGCAGTGCCTCTGTGTTTGAGGCAACTGAGGCACTCCCACACCAGTAGGAAGCTGTCAGCCCAGCCCTCCCAGCTCACTAGCAGCACCTCACCAAAACCTGAACTGTAAAGGTGATTTGTTGCAGCCTTGCATGGAACTCTAAAAAACTCCTCAGGGAGAATCGTGGTGAACAAGCCTTACCCTTTTTTCTCCACATACAAGTCTCTTACACACACATAGGCAAAGAAGGAGATGCAGGACAGTTTTCAATGCATTTATTGAAAGGACCGTAATCTACGATAAAATACATGAGCTGCAATGATTATTATGACAATGAGGAATAACAAAATAAGGATTGTGAAGATTAAAGATGTGAATATAAACAACCCCAACACATTGTACTATCATGAATATGCAATCCCTACCTATAAGCCTAATCTCTAGCCCCTAAGCAAGAGCATGTCGATATCAGCCAAATCTGTCCATTCAGTGTCCATGAGAAGTCCACCCACTCCCATTAACTTGGTACACGGTCAGGACGTCGGTCTCCAGATCAGGCTCCGTGGAGACACAAAGGCCCAGGTCGACTAAAAGCTGCCATGCAGCAAGGATGAAAATTCTGGCTGGAACCCCTTTTACTGCCCTTTGTCATACAAGATGCTTTTATAGGGAACATGTTTCTATTCATATGAAAATACTGACATGGGTGTGTACCTAAGCGCTGCACTGTTTACATAGTCTTGGGGCTGGCAATATAAAATATTATTTTGTGTGCCTCGTATTCTGTTCTTGTGATTTTGAGAAAAGAACATGATGCAAAATAAGGACATTTCGCTGAATAGCAGCTGATAATGAAATTAAAATAATATCACTTGAAAACATTAGAAAGTAACTGGGTAAAAGGACACAGGCAGCAAGCCTAATCTAAGCTATCACTGTGCCCAAGTGACTAAGTAAAATGGACCCACAACACCTTCCACTATTGCCAGAACAAGGGTGCAAAGTCCAAGCCCTAATGCTAAAGACACTCTAATTAAAAGCGTAAACACTCTAAAAGCATGGCTAAAAACATACATAAGAGACAAATGTCCAAACGACAACCAAGCAGGCCAATAGACAGGCCGAATCAAAGTGTCAAATTTAATTTTTGGGAAAAATCCCAATGGTTGAATTTCAATAATAATTATATTCTAACAAAACATCTTCAATGTCATCAAGGGAGATAGAGACCAGGAAGAACTCCACTTTGGCAGGTGACAGGTTGATCAACGTATCGGCAGAAGGATCCATGGAGCAGAAGTGTGCAGCAGCCTCTGGTGCAGAATCAACTGCTTAAGTAGCACTGTCCATTGTGCCACATGTCGTTGAAGCCAGTAAATTCACAAGCAGCAGCTTATAGAGTGCCTTACATATCAACTCCAGTCTCAAGAAGCATGTCCATGAATGAACCCTCATCGAGAACATTAACAAATCCTTGTCCACAAGAGGTGTAAGCTTCATGGCAAGACACACCATACATGCACATTCGAAAAGGCACCAGATGCAATGGAAGACTGCCTGGACACACGTCAAGACCGGTCTGAAAGTCAAGGACCAATCTAGCACCAGTTCCCCAAGCAGGGAGGCTCAGAAATACTGCAAATACGACAGCTGGGCTGGTGGTAGCTCTATCAATTCACTTTGCTTAGAGAGAACAGCCACTGTGAATCAAAAATAGCAGCTGCAGAATTCTGCTAATTAATGCCAAAGTTATAGGGAATCCACCAAAAACACTCGAAAAGAGTGAGTGTACGTCTGCAGGTATTACACCAAACACGATCTGGAAGGTTCTAAGAAATCCATCGCCCATAGCTTTAAAAAAGTGTGCAATTCCCGCAGTATTCGATGCATTGAACATTCTGCTCACCAATTCTCTAAAATGCTTTGGGAAGTTGTTATTTAATAGGGATTGTATCTTTAGTCTTTAGCTTGCTAAAGTTAACATTAGAAGTGGTGATGTGGGGCCACAAGTCGGCCACTTTTATCTCTTGTGTAGGGGGAATAAAACCAGACAGCAACAAGTTACCATTTGAGTAACTGAAATCACATAAGAGATTCCTGGCTTCATACCGCAGCAGCTTTGATTGTTTAGAACCACATAACTTCCATTTGAAAGTATCTGAAATACTGGACGAATCAAAGGGATGGGAGTGCCCATCAGATACCATGCCAAAATCGCGACCTCTGCATTGCGAAGGCCGTGCAAGGAGACATGCTTACAGATCATAGAATGAATAACAGTAGTGTCACATTCTCTTCCGCTAAAAAAGACCTCTGTTTCACCATTCAGACACTAGTAATCTAAAGGCAACTCCGACACCTCATGGATGTGACTCAAACCTGCCTACTGCAAAATGCTTTAAGCATTTTGTGAATCAAAAGGTGGAAATGGGCAGATTTATTACTCCATGTATGAGCCATACTGGCGAAGGAATTTCCGCTACAGTGAAAGGCAACGTTTCCAATTTCTCAATATTGAGCACAATGTAACTGGCTTGTTTTTTAACCATTATCTGTTGTTGTCTGAACAAATTGACAATGGCAAACAATTGAGTAACATTAATATGCTTCCAGTGCACACGGCCATTTTTGAGAACCTGCAGTGTTAAACTTTGCTACATGATAGAACGCAGCTGGCTTTGTTGATGTTGTGAAAAGGACACATCATTCTGAATGATGTCAATTACAGATTACACTATTCAGGGTGTAAATTCTATTAGGCAAAGTGTTCATGCCATTATTGACAACAGCTAAAACCTTTTCCTTGTTTTCTTTATCAATCTGCCTTAGATGTGCAGCAGATAGTTTTCAGATTTCGTTATATATGGCATACAGGAAATGTTTTTAATGTGACATTCTGGGTCCTAACAGGAAATCTTGTAGATTGACTTCCTCAGACAGGAAATTAAGGTGTACTTTGACAGCGGTTAAAGTAGAGGAACGAAGCCATTGTTGGCACAGTTTACACACACTGTATGTAGTGAATTAAACATGCCCAGTAACCCTACACCTGCTAATTTTCACAATTGGCAAACATTTCTAAATGTCACGAAGAACAAGTAACTGCTTGGGTTCAGAATACAATCCTTAATTCCTCACATTCGAGTCCCGGCGGGTGGTAATTGTGGCTACTGGTCACAAATGAGCGCCAGGCACATTTTGTAAATTTCTCAGTGGGTTTCAGAGCAAGCCAACCAGACCCTCGCTTTGTCTCGACTCAGGACTCAAAAGTCAATACTGGGCACGTTTAATCCTTTTTTCTTTTGCTAACCCCAACCAAGTTGTTTGCTGGATGGTGTCATTTAAAAATATAAGTTGTAAAGGAATAAGGCATGCTCTACCCTGTATTTGCCAATCTTTTGTTCCCATTTCACTTTTCAATTCACTAGTATTTTTCCAATATTCATAGCCTTCCACAGCAAGACAGGAAACAAAGGAATCTGAGTAGATTAATTCGGTGTTGGTTGTAATAACTTCCTTATTCTGGAAGGCAGTAATTTAAAATAGTATGACTCAGCATTTCTAGTGTCATGCCCATTAAAAACGCAAACTTATCTAGATATATTTTGGGACTCCCCACAGGTGGTGTCGGGCAATGTTTCTACTGTGTGTAATTGTAAACTAATCTAGGATTACTAGCTCGGTGCAGAAAGTAATGTCTATAATGATGATAACAAAACATATCCCCAAAATTGGCTGTGTTCATATGTACATCTTCACTTTCAAATACAGTATAGTACTCTAGCTCAGAAAGCATGGAATCAACTGTTTGAACATCACAGTTATCAGAAACAATACTAGGTGTAATAGCATCAGTCAATTAAATCTTAAACATTTATGGAATTTGAACGACTCATCTGGAATCGGAACTGCTGAAATGTTCACAAGGGACAAGTCTCTTTGGATCCTATGGGAAGACAAGTAAGGTGTTAAACCCTCATCCAATGGCTCAACGGCAGAGTGTCAGGTAGATAATGACCATTTTAAATCAGAAGAAAAAAGACAATAACCAAACCAATCCACAGCAGAAAGACAAGCAGTATCAACAGTATCCACAGATAGTGCCATGGATAAATTAGGTAATTGTTCTTAAGCCAAATGTACAGCTAATGTGTCTTTGATACGGTCTCAGTTGCAGAAGTAGTTGAGTCTGAAGAAAAGTCGTTAGTGTCAAGGAAATAACAGGAGACAGTCTATGCAAACACAGGAGCCTGTGCAGAGCTGGTGGATGGAGCCATTTGTGGGGGTTTATAGTATACAATGCCATCTGTCTGGGTCCAATTTTAATAATAGTGTTCCAAGTCTTGGACAGTGTTCGCCAATGAACCATTGACAGGAATCAGGAGATGTTCATTCTTCGCCCTCCCCATGCTTGAGGAGGCAATTGTAGCATTGCTGCTGGCAGAAACGTTGTTTACTGCTTAAAGAGGTATATCCTGTTGGGTAGTGAGAGGGGATCGGGTACTACCTGAAGGACCTCTACGTCTATTTGGCAGGATCGGCCACATGGTGCAATTTGACACTGTCAATGGACACAGATCTGTCTTCTTTGGAACCACACAGCGGCGGTATGATGATAGTTCTGGTACTGTGTATTCCCAGGACTGGAACAAGTGCTCTGTAATATGGGTTAAACTCCTTTTTCACAGCGATCTTTTCATGCACTAGATCCCAGACTTTAGGAATCAAGCCTATAGATGTTGTTAGCAAATCCCTTATTCCCAAGGTGGCGGCAGAGGCAGATGGACTTTCATCACAAAATTGTTATAACTCCTGTAAAACAGTGATACATTAATTTATGTCAAACAGTGTGTCTGCCACCACTGCTCCAGAACCATCAATATCAGGGGCATACATAGGTATCCCAAAGACAACGTTATACAGGGTAAAACCTTTCAATCACCTTCTGGGCAGATTATTAAGTGCTCTCTGGACCCCTTACAGGTGAAAAACCCAACTACGGCCTGAACCTATAACTCTCTCTGTTAAGGACTGCTTTGAGTCTTGATTCTTCCTCTCCACCACACTGTTTCCCTCAGGATGATAGGGGGATGAATAATGGAGTTGAACACCCATCCTTCCCATGGTGTCCCTGAATGCCCTAGAGGCAAAGGCAGGGCCCTGGTCTGGGTGGAATGCTGCAACCACATATTTATTGTTAAAGACTAGCAAATCTTTAATAACAGTCCGAGTGTCAGCCAGCCGTTGTAGCCATACACAAATAGGAATCTGGAACAAGAATCAACAGTGACTAAGATGTATTTATATGCACAATCAGGTTGTAAGGGACCACAGTGGTCCAGGTACACACATTGCAGTGGTTTATTGGAAATTAGGAGGGATGTCTGCGGTGGGTGGTGGATGGTGTACCCTGTAATTTGTTGGCAAATGTCACAGCAAAGGACATATTGCTTGGTCTGTTCGTAAAGACCTGGCCACCAAAACATTTTTTGCAATAAAGATATTGTAGCCGCCACACTTGCGTGAGCAGAAGCAACACCCTCATACACTGCTTTGATGAGATCTGTTCTCTGGTCTTGGTTGGGGATCACGCAATCTCCTACCCATTGAATGGTTGCAAATGCAATGTTCTGAGCACTGAAATGGTAGAAATATTTTGCAAGGTATGCTTTTGGTAAAGGCTGGCCACCAGCTGAAGCTTTCATGGCAGCCAGGGTCTTATTATCCACTCTGTTTCCTACAATGTGTATTCCTAAACGTTAATGCAAAATGTATGTATTACATGAGCTTTTGGTAGTCTGTCCTGAAGATTAGCTACCCTCCCCACAAATATCTGTGCTTGATGGTGTTCCTTTTGAAATCTCCAAAGCCATTCAGGCGCCAGTGATTTAGGAAGTCGTTGCAGGACTGGACACAGTAATACGAATCACACTCAAGTCTTGAACTCTGCCAATTGTGCAGTGGAGTCCTCTATGGTCTCTATGTAGGTATTTTGAGGGTGGAAGGTACCATCCTTCATCACCCCACTAACAGCTGCGCAAGTGGCTGAATACTGATGTTTAGTAGCTACAACGTTGAACCATCAGTGTAAATGACAGTTCATTATTGGTCTAATGGTAATATATTAGTAGGTGCAGGGTACTCCTGTTCGTACTGGAAAAATTCCTGGGTCTAAAGTTTTCGGTCAAAGATGTAATCAACATCAGTGGCAGTCAAGGAGGTTGCCATTGAATCCAGCGTAGATGTAATGGTTTTACGTTTGGAACGCTGGCTTTGGTGACCGCCTCGAGGACTGGGGTAACAACAATAATGCATTTTCTTGGGCCAGTGGCCTCTCCTTGGTGGCAGCCATCTGTACAGCAGTCAATATTTTTTCTGTTGTGCAAAATGTTGTTCTGCATTAGAATACAAATGTGATTTGTGTGCTATGGTACCATGTCACCTTTGTAGAACATGACATAGGTAAAGGCGATGGCACCAGCAATTATTCTGATGACAATGTTTGTTTTGTTGCCACATGTGAATAAGTGTTTTGCTTCTAGCATGTCCTGCTGCAGTTCTATGAGAATGTGTGTGTGCTCTGCTGACCAGTGTATGCGTGAAAAGTCTGGATGAATTAGATCATAAAGAGGTTTTATGTGTTGTGCATAATCAGGTATGTATGTTCTGCCAAAGTTTTTTTTAAAACAGCAACGACTGCAGTTTCTTGATGGTATTTGGAGGTGGAAATTGAGAGTATTTTTCTAGAAAGTGCAGGGCCAGGCTCTTGCCTTATTCTGACAGTTTGTATCCCAGAAATAGGACACTTAAAAAGGCAATTTTAGTTTTCTTGAAACTGAATTTGTAGCCCTGGGCAGCAAATCCTAGTACAATTCTATCCACTCTGGCCAGATATATGTCGAGGTCGTCTTCTGTGAGATAAATATCATCCATGTAAGGAAATGCCTCAGAATTATTCCCATGGAGTATTGATATTAGTCGGTCTGAAAACAACCCAATGCTACTCTTATACCCTTATGGTAATCTATAAAAGCAATGCTGGTTGCCTAATGAGCTAAAAGCACTAAGATCCCAGCTTTCAGGTGCTAGATTTTGGCAGAAAAAACAATGGAGTCTGCTGGTTTGGGGTGGCAGCACCTCTGTGTTGGAGGCGACTGAGTCACTCCCACACCAGTAGGATGCTGTCAGCCCAACACTACCGGTTCACTAGCAGAACCTCATCAAAACCCAACTGATAAAGGTGATGTGTGGCAGCCTTGCATGGAACTCTGAAAGAACCCTCAGGGAGAATCGTGGTCAACAATCCCTACCCTTTTATCTCCACATACAAGTCTCTTACACACACATAGGCAAGGAAGGAGATGCAGGACATTTTTCAGTGCATTTATTGAAAGGAATGCAATCTATGATAAAATGTATCAACTGCGATGATTATTACGACAATGAGTAATAACAAAATAAGGATTGTGAAGATGAGAGATGAGAATATCAACAACCCCAACATATTGTACTAACGTGAATATGCATTTCCTACCTAAAAGCCTAATCTCTAGCCCCTAAGCAAGAGCATGTCGGTATCAGCCAAATCTGTCCATACAGTGTCCATGAGAAGCCCACCCACTCCCATTACCTTGGTACAAGGTCAGGACACCGGTCTCCAGATCAGGCTCCATGGAGACACAAAGGTTGAGGTCTGCCGAAAACCGGCATGTAGTATGGATGAAAATTCTGGCTAGAACCCCCTCTAATGCCTTTTGTCCTACAAGATGTTTTTATAGGGGACATGTTCATGTGAAAATCCTGATGCGGGTATATACCTAAGTGCTGGACTATTTACGTAGTCTTGGGACTGGCAATACAAAATACTATTTTGTGTACATCGCATTCTGTTACTGTGATTCTGAGAAAAGAGCATGATGCAAAATATGTCATCCTCAGTACAGATAATGACACTTTCGCTGAATAGCAGCTGATAATGAAATTTAAAAAATACCAGTAGAAAGCATTAGAAAGTGAAATGAATAAAAATGACAGAGCATGACAACTGGGGAAAAGGGCACAGGCTGCAAGCCTAAACTAAGCTAGTACTGTGCTCAAGCGACTAACTAAAATAGATCCACAAGGCTGGTTTTGAGTCTGTTTTAGCTCACCTGATCTCAATTCGGAACCGAGCAGCTTTGTTTGAGGTTCTTCTTGGGAGGCATTGTGCCAAATGCATTGTACTACCCTAAATGCTTTCTCTCTTCATAAAAGTGAAAACAATTCAGAAGACCTCTTATTTGTTAGTTTGTTCCCTTACATATGCCAAGTTAATTGTGGACACTGATGTGGCTTTATTACATTAACCTGTAGAAAGGTTTTCTCAAGTTCATAGGGGTAGCCTGGAAGTCAGAAGAGATTCATGTTTTTAACCGAGGACCTATTGATATCTTTATAGTCCTTGGCTGACAGCTTGGTTTCTTTGGTTGTCCGAAGGGCAAGGTTTTGGAGAATAGGAGAGTTAAAACTAGTTAAAAACTGGTCAAGCTAGTCAACCTGTATCAGAAAATCAATCTTGATAGTGTATCATTTTTCTTTTAGTAATTGCAGATTTCATCTGAACTACTTATTGAGCAAAAAGAGGGACAGCTGTGAAACACTGAATCATTCTTAGTGGAGATTGTAGTCCCTTAGAAATATATTATTTGAGGAGAAACATTTCTCTGGTATGACTTGCATCAGTTGTTATACAAATAAGAGATTGATACCTTGATCTTGATACAAGGTATGGAAAATGGCAGGGTTGTGCCTTGGTTGCAATCATGAAAAACCAAAAGTGCAGCTATTGGTACCAGGATTACAGCCAAGATTTGCTTCATGTTTGGGCACAAATCCAGATGCCCAGGTACCACCTTAATGCATTAACCAAAACCATAACAGGCCTACATATATATTGAACTGTTTAAAAAAACAGGCTGAATCTCTAAATGCCAAGGCAAAACCACTGTGTGCCCACCCATAACCTCATATGCCCCCTGTTGTCTCACTACATGATAATCATTAATTAGGGCTAACCCTAGGTGCTACACATACGTGGGTTCTTCTTATTGGAACCTAGCTGCACACAGGCTGCACAGACGCAGCCTTAGGCACACGTGTCTACCCAAAAACACTCAGGTCACCTACAATTTCCAGTTGTTTGTCCTTGTCCTGCCACAAGGGACTGCATGCACAAGAAACCTCCATGCTTAGTTCAGGAAGAGCATATTAAAGAGCATATTAAAGAGCATATTAAATCACTAATTTTGCTGCATGTACCTAGACTGTGTTCAGTGTCATCTTAAGGATTTTTGGGTCCCAGGGTAACACATATTTATGCCCCTACCCCCCCCCCCCAACCCCTCTTCCCCTAACCCCCCCCGTGCAGAGCAAATCTGGATTTTATCACACATTATTCAGTAAGTCAAGTCTGCCTGGTGCCAAACAACATTGAATTATACCTTAAACTTTCAGAAACAGAGGTCACACAAACACAGTTGAAATCTGTCTTGCTTTAAGCAGAAGACAGAGAGAGATAGAAGGAAGCAGACAGAGGGAGAGAGGTTAAGTTGCAAAAATAGACAAATGTGATATATACCGCTCCTGCCCACTGTACATTGCTCATAGGTTTTCCCTGCCATATGTGGGGTGGGACTACGTCCCCCAGAGACACTTACAGCTAGGCAAGGATACGGCCAAGGCTGTGTTAACCATTAAGCAAGATAGGTACATGCTTAGGGCATCAAGGGAAAGGCAGCACCACAGACATTTTCCATTGCCAGATTTACCATTGGCCATTGGTGCAAAACTGCAAATGGTGCAGCTGAACCAGGTTCCACAAAAAGGGGCTCTCACAATAAATGAACAAATATATATATATATATATATATATATATATATTTTTTTTTTTTTTTTTTTTTTTTTTTCTTCAAAAGTAATGTGCAGCACTCCAAAAGACTTTGTATCAATATGTAATGTTCCCTAGAACAAACCATCATCATCACCAACACGTTTCGACTATCACAGTCTTGATCACAGTAAGTGAGTGTATTTTTTGTTTTGCCTGTATATGTTCTTCCAACCTAAGCCATTATGCACCATTACCTTCATAGGTTTTAGTTTTGATTATGTAGGAGTCAGACTCACAGACATACTAACTTGGGAACCTCAGCTAACGAAGAGTTCCTTGCTGGTAGCCCATAGATCGAAAGCCCTTTCCCGCCTGCATAAGTGATCTTGTTCACTACCAACTTTACCTGCTCTTGATGCTTACTGTGCCAAGGTCCAAAGCACAGCCGTTTCTGGAGCAGAAATCTGGGCGTATGCTGAAGTTCTGACCTTGGCTGAGAATTAATTTGTAAGATCACTTATCTCAGCACTCCTCACACACTCTTTCTTGACAAGGGAATTAAGCGGTACAATTTAAACCATTGATACACTAGATCTACTAGATGCGGATTTGGCCTACACAAGAGCTAACTGAGTATAGAGATTACCTTGGGGAATTACTGAAAAAGAGTAGTGCTACAAGAATTCCCTGGGTGACGTTTGTGTCTAGCTGGTTGGCTAGACTCTGGGAGGAACCCAGTGATATTTGGAGAACAGGGATCCCCATTTTGAAATCCTCTCATTGGGCACATGTCTGTGATTGGCTAATCCTAAATGGGACCTAGGACACTTATCTATGCAGGTTTTAGAGTTTAAGTTAAGCCCCAGTCTGAATTCTTCTTGGATATCATTATCCCTCCCTTTGCAAAACGTCTATACATGTCATTTTGTTTGGGTTGTCTACCTCTCTTTGCGTTTAGCTCAAGTGGAAGAAAGAGTCATCTTCCATTGTGTGTCATGTTTGTGTCTTGGCTCCTACGACAGAGGAGCACATTCTGCCCGTCTGCCCTGAGTACCATGGACCTTGTCATAAATGGATATGGCAGATCTGCCTGAACATGGAAATATCTCACTATTCAGTAGCCATGAAAATCCTGAAAGCTGATACATTGGGTCCCAAAGGGTTTGCAGTAAGTCACTTCTTGCTCAACAAATGGTATAAATGTGCAACATTTCTGACTTCACCATGATTGGGGGGTGGTGGCATATGCACTCTGATACTGGTTTTGCTGTTTTGGTTGTAATATCAAGATTTGTTGATGACGGTTCCTGCCAATTGTACCACTCGCCTGGTCTGTCCATGTGGGGCTACATGTTATTTTACTGCACCTAGCACTTTAACTACCTATGGTTCTTATTTGGCGGACAAGCTGAGTCGACTGATTGTGTAGTTGCCTTATATGACATATTTCAACTGTTGAAAACTGATGATTTTGTAATTATCTTGCCCCCTATAAAACCACCACCATATTGGGGGGACTACGAGATTATAGAAATCCATTTGTGTTCTGAGAAAAACGTTTTTATCTTTTCTTTCAATTTTTAAAGGTTGTTTTAATGTACTACTAGTATTTATATATGTTTTTTGACTGTGTACTTTGATGGTTACGATAAGTCGAAAGAAAGTATTTGTTACGACTCTGTCGTCCCATCTCTAGGGGGCGCTGTAAAGGGACTGTCTGTAGCCTGGGAATCACCTTGAACACTCATCTAGTGTTACTTTCTGACTCCCGTTTGTTTCCCTTTTCGCTATGGCATGCTTTTGTAGAATTACATTTGCTTCCTGGGACTACAAATCCCATAATGCACAGCCTGGTAGTCAGGAAAGCCTGGATTCTGCTATACATGGTTTTCTACGGGAGAAGCCCAGTTGCTCCTTTTTACTGGATTCTCTCTTCCAGGACTTGCGAGTGTCTGAAACTACACACACCTGAGACCTCACCTGTGCAGCACAGTCATGTGATTCCACCTGGGGTTTGCTGCAGCCTGGAACTGCTTATAAGCAGCCATTTCCTCAAGATCCTCGTCGTGCATTGGAGTTCGATTCCTTTGTGTTCCAGACCCTTTATTGGATGGTGTTCCAGTCTTGTTCCTATTCTGTTTCATCTTGAACCTGCTTTCTGTTTCTCTGCCCTGTTCCTGCTTGTTCCAGCCAGAGTCTGCTCCCTGTCTCTTATCCTTGTTCCTGTTTGTTTCTTCCAGAGCCTGCTCCCTGTTTTTCAGTCCAGTCCTGTTCCTGCCTTGTTTCAGCCTGAACCTGCTCTCAGTTTCCCAGTCCTGTTTCCTGCTTGTTCCAACTCCCTGTTTCCAGTCCTGGTCTTGCTTGTTCCAGCCAGAGCCTGCTCTGTTTCCCATTCCTGTTTCTGCTTGTTCCAGCCAGAGCTTGTGCTCTGTTTTCCAGTCCTATTCCTGCCTTTGCTTTAGCCTGAGCCTGTTCCCAGTTCCTGCCTCTGCCTCCTAGTTTGTTCCTTCTGTTTCCTCTTGGGTATTTGTTTCTGGTAGGTGTACTATCAGTCTTCACCTGTGTATAAGTGTTTTCCTTTGTACTGGGGTTGGCACCTGGTTTCCAGGAGGCAACTCCAGCCCCCATCCTTTGTCTAGTGTTATACGTAGTCTTTAGTGCCTAACAGTGACAGTGTGCTACTGCTGTTGTTTCAGGAATTGCCACTGTGTTTCCAGCTGGACCCACAATGGCTTGTCTTGTGTATGTAAGTACAATCTTTGTTTGTGCTCTAAGGGTCCAGAGACAGAATCACTTCTGCTGCCTTCTTTCTATGGGGCTTTCGGGGTGACTATCTGTAAGAGCAATCTGCACAGAAGCACTGACATTCCCCGTTCCTGTGAGAAGTTCTGAGCCCTACCCTGTGTACAACCTTAGTGGTAACCCCAGTGAGATTGTCCATTAGTAATCTGTTTCCTGTTTGTTCACACTAAGGTTGCTCTGCTTTTATTTTCCTGTTTCCTGTGCCTATCCATAGCTGTCCTTTCCCATGTATGCCTTTAGCTGCTCTTTTGCCCAGTACACTACCTCTTTGGGATATTCTATGACCTCAAGGGGTGTCCCAACCAGAGCCCTGACCAGACCCGCCCAAACCTGTGACAGAATGCACGACCCAAAAATGTCAAGCTCCTCAGGCAGTAAAGGCACACACAGACCTAAAATGCTTTCCTATCATGTTAAGACACCTCTTTCTGAACCTATTCATTTTCTGAAAACCTCTAGAAAAGACCTTAGTTTAAAGGATAGACTTATTAAAGAAAACCATAACTTGCAAGTTCAGTACTACACTGAGTGGCTTGCTAATCTTTCAATGATAGACTGTTATGTTATTTGTGGCTTTGACCCCCAGACCCTGTCTGTAGAAGACTTACAAGAAGGTAATGAGTTTTTGCAGTATCTATTAGCTGAAGCCAGTAAGAATGTTCCTAACAGTGGAAGTGCTTTTGCTACCTCTGCACAAGACACTCACACTCAAGAAAAGACGGTTAATTCCTTGCCTTATGCTAGTGCATCCCAAGTTCACTTCCAGGACTCTGCCATAACAAAGAACCCTGACACTGTCCAAGAAGCCACACTAGGGATTCCCTTGTTTTCTGTTGAGTGCTCTAGAACATCTAGGCCAGTTCCTCAGACTTCAAAGTGCTGTGCTGACTCTTATAAAGACCTACCAGTCCCTCAGAGCTTTCAAGTCAGCAGGATAGAACCTGTATCAAAGGGATCAGTAAAGACTGTGGGATTCCTTAGTTCAGCTCAAAAGGCTTGTGCTCTTCCCAAACTGGATGATAATTCTTTTCTATTCTGAGTGGGTTTGATAACGATATGGACATACACACAATAAAAGAGCAGATCTGGAATATTAAAAGGCAGATATTGGACTTCTATGATGAATATGTTATCACATACACTAGAAATCTTGCATGTGGGCTCTTTTCATCAATGCATATTTCACTGTTGCCAGAACCAGACATTCTGTTTATCTGTAAGTTAGAACAAGTAACAAAGCAGCTGATGGAAACTACTGCAATTTTAAAACCTGAAAAAAGAAAATGATCACCAGCTTTGGCTCAAAGAACAGTATGCTACTTCATGTGCCTCTCTAAAGATTACTATAGAGCAGATTTTCCCTTCTATTAATGACAGTCAAAAGACAGCTCCAGTTATAAATATATCAGCCTCTTCTTCAAACTCTCTCTCAGCTTGTAGTTCTCCAGAGAATATCCCCACACAGTTGACTGAATCTCTGACATTTCTGAGAGATTTGACACCTCTTGATTCAAAGGATGGATCAGAGTCTTCAGAAGGAAGTGTCTCAGCCCCTCTATCGAAACAAATAAAGCCAAAGGAAGAAGAGAGTTCTGATGCAGACTCCAATAGCTGCACCATAAGAAACCAAGATAGGACTTTTACTGGAGATTAAGGGCAAGTTGTGCAACAGTGTTGAAGAATCAGAATCTAGTGATGACAGTGGTTCCTGCCCTGCGGTGAACAAACCTGCAGATAGTGCTGTTCAAATGACACACACATCAGAATTTTCAGATTGTGGGGATACTCCTGCCCTTTCAAACAATATCATAGAATTGTCAGATAATGAAGAGACAGTTCCTGTTTCAAGTGAATTAATGGATTTTTCTGACCCTGAAGAAATACCTCCAGTTACTAAGAATGTAATTGACTTCTCAGAAAGTCTAAAAATCTCTTCTGTGTCAAAGCAAACCGTGGAGATTTCAGGCAAGGAAGAAAGCCAGCAATCTGCAACTGAACAGCACGTCATAAGAAATGAGAGCCTTCGCCTAGAACTGGACACAGTTGCAGCCTCAACCACTGACCCTGACCTGCTGATCCCTGTCATTGTGTATCCTGTTTCCAACTCAATGGTTAGTGAGGAACAGATCTTTGATCTACTGGTATCTGATCTTGATGTGAAACCAGCCACACCAATGCCACCTGCTGTGTCTCTGAAATTGAAGATTCATGAAAACCAGGACTCTGAAACAGAAGTATTGAAGAAAGTAATGTCTCCCACCAAAATTAAAGACATTAACTTGAATCTTGTATTTGAAGATCTGATGATAAGTACTGTACTTAGTGTTTTATTGCAAGAAACCATCATCAATTCAAAGGCTAGAGCTGAAAATTTAGATAACAATGTAAAGGTGATTTCTGAAGAGACTCCAGTTCTATTTCTTTGCACAGAACAACCTTTCAGTGGTAACAGAGTTGAAGATCAACTACCTGAAGTAGAAACGCTTTGCAAAGAAACCATTTCTGATTCCACGATTGCACCACAGAGCACTTGTAATGCAGAAATATCAGTCTTGTCTGAAGATCACCCTAAAGAGCTAGCTTGTGGGACTTCAACATTTTCAGTTGTTAATCCAGTTTCTAAAGACTTAAAAACTCTTATTGCTCCTGTAATTGATACTCCAAAGTCATCCAAAACTAAAGAAAATTCTGACTTTTTCATGTTTACCTTGAGAACATCAGTTACCCATGTCTCCCAAGTCTCAATGCTTTGCAAGCCTCAGACCACAATCAAAGCACATACTGCTGCAGAAACAGACATATCGTGCTTGTCGGAAGGTGTTACAGACCTGGCTGTTAATAATATGCCAATTATCTCCTCCAAAGAAGAAAGTACTGAACAGGAAACTAATGTCCTGAAGAATACCGGCCATAATGCCATTCCAGATCTCCTTGCTCCTGAATCCACTTCACCAGAAACAAACTCCATGCATTCTTCCCATATCAATCGAACAATAAAGAGGAAAGACATCAGAGCCCATATGGGTAGTAATACATGCTTTGCTCATTGGATGATTGTCCTGTGGCAGTACTGTAAACGTATCAACCAATGTTGGTGTTGGATTTTCTTGCTGTGGCTTTTCCATCTCAACTTTCTTCAGCCAAAGGATTGCCTTCTTTTTTTGAGAAGACTGGTAGGGGGGGGGTGTACTGTTACAACTCTGTTATCCCATCTCTAGGGGGCGGTGTAAAGGGACTGTCTGTAGCCTAGGAATCATCTTGAAAACTCATCTAGAGTTCCTTTCTGACTCCTAGTATTGCTTGGTAGTATGTTTGTTTATTTACTGGTGTTTTGACTGTTAAACCTTCCTAGTGATGAAACATTCATGTTTTTTTCCAGTCACATGGGTGGGTTGACTGTCATTGGAATGTCTGGAAGCATCATAGTAAAGAAAATTCTGACTTTTTCATGTTTACCTTGAGAACATCAGTTACCAATGTCTCCCAAGTCTCAATGCTTTGCAAGCCTCAGACCACAATCAAAGCACATACTGCTGCAGAAACAGACATATCGTGCTTGTCGGAAGGTGTTACAGACCTGGCTGTTAATAATATGCCAATTATCTCCTCCAAAGAAGAAAGTACTGAACAGGAAACTAATGTCCTGAAGAATACCTCCCATAATGCCATTCCAGATCTCCTTGCTCCTGAATCCACTTCACCAGAAACCAACTCCATGCACTCTTCCCATATCAATCGAACAATAAAGAGAAAAGACATCAGAGCCCATATGGGTAGTAATACATGCTTTGCTCATTGGATGATTGTCCTGTGGCAGGACTGTAAACTTATCAACCAACGTTGGTGTTGGATTTTCTTGCTGTGGCTTTTCCATCTCATCTTTCTTCAGCCAAAGGATTGCCTTATTTTCTTGAGCAGACTGGTAGGGAGGGTGTACTGTTACAACTCTGTTATCCCATCTCTAGGGGGCACTGTAAAGGGACTGTCTGTAGCCTAGGAATCACCTTGAAAACTCATCTAGAGTTCCTTTCTGACTCCTAGTATTGCTTGGTAGTATGTTTGTTTATTTACTGGTGTTTTGACTGTTAAACCTTCCTAGTGATGAAACATTAATGTTTTTTTCCAGTCACATGGGTGGGTTGACTATCATTGGAATGTCTGGAAGCATCATAGTAAGGAGGCACCTATAGCCTAAAGGTTAAGGCCACAGACTCTTACACTGAAAGTTGAGGCTTCTAGTCCGGGTGTATTTTTGTGGTCATTTCAACTTCAAAAGTTTAGGGTTCATAATGAAAAATGATCTCACTCTTTTTAATTAGAAATACATTTATATTTTTAATTTGTGCAGTAATGTCTCATTCTAAGTATATCATTCACCAAAGCCTAAAAAACTCTGTCTCTCTCCCTCTCTCCATTTCTCTTTTTCAATCTCACCCGTCACACACCCACTCAGACCCTTACGCACCCACTCACAGACCCACTCAGACCCTTATGCACCCATTCACAGCCTACTCAGATCCTCACGCAGTCACTCACAGACCAACTCAGACACACACTCAGACTCTCACTAACCCACTCACAGACCCACTAAAATCCTCACGCACCCACACACAGACCCAGACCGAAACTGACACACTTACTAAGACACTGATGCACACACTCTCACATCCTGACAGACACCCTCACAGCCACTCTCCCCCACTAGATATACCCTCTCACACCCAGGGAGGCAGGCCGTGGCCAATTCCTGCCATGCACGGCCAAAGGGCCATGCTCAACATGGGGTTGAGATTTTAGGGGGGTGGGCTTCAGGGTCTGACCTGGCGGTGGTTGGATTAACGTATAGTAATGAAAATGACTTTATGTTAAAAAAACTATAGAAATTTACTGAAAAAACAAAGGTTACTGGGACGTAATAGGTAGGAAATAGAATTAGAAAAACCATAGAAATTCCCTTAAAAAAACAAAGGTTACTGAGAGGTTATAGTTAGGCTCACATTTTAAACGTACCAAACCATCAAAATTCACCTGTTATAGTTAGAGTTATCTAAAGTAACTATAACTTATGCCCTAAGGTAACAATAACTCCCGCCGTCACCATGCTCTGCTAATTACCCCACAAATTAGAGCACTCATAATATCTTTGATAACATCATTGATAATGTCACTGTAATAATTGCAGTAAAATTATCATTCAGATAACTGTGCATGGCGGGGGCGCGCACAGTTACGGTTACTTTAGATAACTCTAACAGGTGAATTTCTATGTTTTTTTATGTTTAAAATGTGAGCCTAACTACAAAGCCCCTGTAACCTTTGTTTTTAACTGAATATACATCTGTGCTTTACAAGCACTGCCCAAAAGGTCAAAAGGTTAAGAACCATTGTTCTAGAAAATCACTAAGTATGAGTTGCATTTAGAAGTTGCATTTAGGTTAACTTCATTTAAATTAATTTCACATTGATGTCATAACATATGTAATGGTTCCAGCCCCCCTTGACGAACACGTCCTGATTTATACGCTAATTATGTTTGCCATGTTTATAGCTGAAGCTTTAAACTGAATTGTACAAATAGATGTTATAGTAGTTCATTTCATTGACTTCAGAAGGGTGACAGGCTAATCCATCCAGCTATGGATTCTTCGAACCTGTGTGGGCAAATGGCACAACATTTTAAATGTTTATTATAAACATGTTTTTAAAATGATTTCGGGCTTTATTGGAAGTTATGGGGGTGTAAATTTCGCTATTTTGGACTTAAAAACACATAAAGAGGCCCATTAACTCAGGGATGCAGAAGTTATGGGAACTAAGTGGTGAAACATTAGAATCCTCTCAACAATGAGAAATTACCTGGGGAATTTGAATTTCGGGTTCCAATTCCCCCAATAATCCGTTTCCCCTACAGATTTTAGCTGCTTTCAGTCGAAATTCAGAGGGGATCATGATGGGTTTACGGTGATTTCCCAGTGGGACCAGCAGCCCTGTCATTGGGCCCATTAGAAATTCAGACTATTAGAAATGAGATTCCTGACGGTGGAAAAGGTATCCCCTGTTGTGGAACCTAGCCCACTGCACTACAGTTTGAAATATGGATAGATTGTGTTGGTTGGTACAACACTGGCAGATAGATAGCTGAGTCAGCAGTAACCCCAGTTTGAGTTCTGGGAAGAAATCCTGTCACCAATGGAAATATGATGAAAGTCATTCCAAGGACATCGGAAAGGCGCCGTGAAACCACAGTAGCGCTACGCAAGTGATCGCTAGCAATAAAGGTGACAGTCACGAGGGCAACCATGCGAGCACGCTGTTAATACTTGGAAGCACCACCACAATAAGAAAATAAATATCATTTGATTAGGAAGATAAAGAAACAAAAATAGCGATTCTTATGCTCTGGTCTCGACTGGTGGAAACACAAATGAAAACTGAGTTCAAATTATATCTGTGGATTTCTTAAACTAGAAAAGATATGAGTGTTCTCCTTAAATTCCCGAGGATGTAAAATAACTTTTCATATAAAAAAGAAATCCCTTGTGTTCGCACAGCCATATGTAGCATGGGTAGATGCTCTCATTTACACAGAGATCACAAAGAACCTAAGAGGGGTCACAAGCTGAAGTCCAAGGGTCGCATTTGTGACCTCTAGACACCCCTGAATGATGTCCATGGTTGGGATGGAGTTTAGATATACAGTAAATGGCTAATGGACATCTGATTAAAAATGTCATGCAGCCAAATCACTAGAGTTTGGAGCCAACGAGGTTGATCGTGTCAAAGACTACATGTGACATACCAATCAAGGAGAATGATTGACAACTTATTAACTATAGAAGGTGTGACTCTTTAGATAGATCAGAAGTCATGCAGAGATACCCTATATCCAGATAGAACTGTTCATCCTCCTGCTGCTTTGGATGTGTAAACTGGGAAAAGGTCTCCAGCATCACTTCAAGGTGGGGCATACGAGATTTCAGTTTTGCTACCTGCCGTCTCATCTTAATGCAGGGCAGAAGCTATGAATGGTGCAGCCTGTGCAGTGGCGCTGTGGCCCAGAGCGAGACTGGTCCACTGCACTGGTTGCTGGGCTTTCCTTCTGGTACACAGGCTGGTCTTTGCTGAGTTACGGTTCTGACCTGCCTGCCAACCTGTCTGAATTTGTCATGGCTATGGGAGGGTGGAGTGATGGGGGCGTGGTGAATGCATGCATCTCCCACTCAGGACCAGACTGGGAACCCAAAGAAGCCCTGGTAAAAATGGTAAACCAGCCCTACTCCCTTCTGCCTCAATTCTCTCTCTCTTTCACTCTCTCCTTCTCTCTCCCTCTCCTTCTCATCCTCTTACTCGCCCCCGTGAAGCCCTTCCATAATCCCTGGTACCTATGGTACTTACTTGGGGAAACTGAAGAAAGTGACAAAGACGTCAACAGCAACCCCTTACCTATACAACTGGCATCCAAAAGCTCCAGCCCACCGGGGAAATGCCTGGTGGAAAAAATTGTGAAGTCTGGGCCTGCTGGCAGTGAATGGACCTGTCGAGTGTCTAAATAACCATCCACTGTCAACCAGGTAGAAGTTTGCCTTGTACCTTTCCCCTTTTGGCTCAGGCAGCTGATGTTCAGGTTCTTTATAGTTACAAACAATGAGGTCCCAGCTCCGAAAGGGCACCTGAGGTCCTAATCCAGTCCTGGCTAGGTCTTCCCATCTTGAAGGCATTATGATTGATGCAGTATGGGAGCTTGGGTGTCTCCGCAATGACGCTGCCCCACCTCTAGACTGGATAGTGATAATTTTCTATAGTGCTGTCATTATGAGCACATTTGAGTGTCAGGTCGCAGTGACTGATGCAGAGGCATAGCTTCAAGGGGTGAGGCGGATGTAATGAGGTGGGAGGAACCCAACTACAACAGCCCCTTAAAGTTTGAGAGGGCACCTAAAAAAACTTGCTGGAGCTCGAAAGGTGAATTGAGCATTAAAGAAGACTTTACATTTTGTTTTTATCTTGTCAGATATGCTGTGCTTTTAAAGACAGAGGTCAAAGGTCAGTCTAGTCTTTTGACAAATTACTGCGTATTCTTTTAACATGGAGAATAGTGTTTACCATTCTTTAGTTTACTGCAAAGCGTGAGGATTTTGTTAAGTGAACTATGTGAAAGATAAGTGGTGTAAAAGGGATGGCTCTAGTTCTCTTTTAACACACAGCAAAATGTAAATTTCTTTAAATTAACTGTACACATTTTCAAATTACATTTACAGTTAGGGAAGCAAAAATGAAGTGCATTTTCCTAATTCCAAAGTGTGATGGAAACAAAAACAAATAAAAACACTTTACTTGGTGATGCACAAATGACAAATATTCATTGAAACCAGAATGCTATACATTATTTTTTGGTGCTAGTAAGTTTAAAAGTAAAATTGTATAGCTGTGCAAATTTAGTGGTCATTTGAATGGAAAATGTGCCATCTGTAAATGACAGCGGCTATCACACTATAATTTAATAGTATATTTGTAACAATATGCTCCTAAATGCAACACCAGCTACCCATAGCCCTCTCACCTGAATGGGTGTGACTCATTTGTGACACTTGTTTTTTATGCAATGCTTTGATTTTTCAGAATCTCTATGAGTTCAATAATGTATCATTGATGACAGACAGCACCAGTGTTGAGTAGGCCACAGGAGCTCTTACATCACTGGGGGCTTGCTGTTAGCTCGGTTCAGTCCTCCCAGCTGCAGGAGTCAGGTTCTGGGCAGCAGATCTACTGAAGCACCTAAGGCACTGTAAAGGTCTCATTGAGCAAGCGCTGAATGCTCGAGCAGTGTGCATGCTCTCTTTTATAAATGCAGAGTGTGCCATTCAGCCCTGGCTGTCTGACTTCAGCAGAGGTCAAAGAAGAAATGATGCCCGCGCTGCTGGATCGCTTCTGAAGACAAGACAATCAAAGTAATCACTCCATTCAGTCTGGCTGGTGGAAGGCAGACAATAACAGTTAGTAAAAGAACTTAGACAGGACAGAGTACTGAAACTGGGAAAATGGAAAACGAATGCCTTGTGTGTTGTTTGTTTCAGTTTATGCTAAAACAAATGCACAGGCAAATTTAAAACAACTCATTGGGTTTTCTAATGCACAATTTTTCATTAAAAACTAGAAACAAGAATAGTTATCCTGAGACCTGTTGAAGCCAGACAGAACCTCGGAAAACAAGATGTTGCTCCCCAAATGAGACACTGAGAGGGTAACGTGAACAACTATTATACACAGTGCTGTAGTAGAGGTGGGCTAGCCAGAACGTTAACAGGGAGAGCTGAGTCAAGGGTCTCTCTTGGCCCTAAGAGCCCAGGCATGAGCTGAGCCATCGGAACATTTGACATAGAAATTTTGCAACAAATATTATTTAAAATTATATAATAAACTCTCTTCAACATTCATAACGGTACAATTATTTCACACGAGTTTCACCTTAGTGTATTAGAATATATCACTGCATTGAGAGGTGCTTATTAAAAGTGATAGTTTTTCAATATGAACTTAGAAACATTCACTCCCTCCCGACTCCAATGACAATACCATTAGTGAACTAAGAGGAAGGTCAGTTGTCATGGCCACCCTAAATGTGGGCTGTATTCTTATTTCACATGGAACTTTATTATAGTCCATTAAGTCAAACACAACTAAGATTTTGTACAGCACACATCTTCACGTATTTCAAGGTTTTTCCAAATGCAATATAGAAAAAAAACAAGAGGCACGTTAAAATAAAATAAGTTAAATAGGATCACACAATTGGTCAAGTTGGAATTGATCTTAGGTTTTCTGGTTTCACATTGTGTAATTCAGCCATTAGACTGGTATCCTTTTTTTGCACCTGTTTAACAGAAAAGTTTAATGTTTTCTCTTTCATTCTTAGTGCATGCGGTTAAAGTGTGGGTAGCAGGGGGAAGCTTTATGAAAGCTCAGCTCATTTTGGGCTCGAGGGCTCAAGAGGACCTAGAGCCGGACCAGTGCAGTGCGTAGGATCTGCCTTGAACCTGCGGTGACTCATCCACCATCAGGCTTAGATGCTGTTGCCAGTGTGATACCTGTTTTGTATGAGAGGATACTTTAGCTTGCCGTGCTAATGACCATCTTGTATGTGCCGCTTGTGAAGGGAACTTACACTGCTGCTAAATGCTATTCATTATGTATGTTTACCCACTGGCTTGGACTGCTGCTGCAGATGCTGTCCATGCTTTGTGCATGCAAGGAAATCTTACATTGTTTCTAACCAGATCGGTATGTGTTCTCTGTGTGTGAAGGAAATGTGTACTTTTGCCCGGTGCTGTATCTGTTTTGTATGTAGAAATCTTGGAATGCATGATTCAATCTTGCACTCATACACCCCAGTGCTGTTCCTTAAGTCAGAAATTCTACTCGTGCATGCATCTAAGGGAGGCTTTAAACGGTCCTTTCCAGTGCCACACTTGCCCTCTCTTTGAAGGAAGCTTGCGCTGGCCCTGCAGTGCCACACTTATCCCATGTCTTTGAAAGAAGCTTGCACTGGCTCTGTAGTACCATGCATAATCTGTGTCTTCAAAGGAAGCTTGCACTGACTGGCCCTGCAGTAACATGCTTGTTCCATGTCTTTGAAGGAAGCTTTCACTGGCTTGCACTGCAGTACCATACTTGTTCCATGTCTTTGAAAGAAGCTTTCACTGGCTAGCACTGCAGTACCAAAAATTGTTCCATGTCTTTGAAGGAAACTTGCACTGAAGTACAACATTTGTTCCATGTCTTCCAGGGAAGATTGTCATGCTTTTCACAAGTGCTGTATGTCTTATGTGTGTGAGCCAGGACCTCCGGCTCAATGTGCTCTATTTCTGTGTGTTTTAGATATACCGAAAACTATGTTTTATCTGTCTTACCAGCCTAATGTTTTCTCAAAAGTAATATTTACTCTGTCATAGAGAAAATGGACATTAGACAAGCCCACTTCAGTTATTCATCAGACAGTCATTCACATATTAGCTCAGTCCTTCAGAATAGTGTACATACAATTGAGTAGAGGACTGGCCCTCTTCAGTCATTAGCTTTGTTGTCATTGTTTGACTGTTGCTAGTAGACAACCACTGGCCTTAGGATGTCAGGCAGTCTAAGTAACAATGTTCGCCTGCTTTTGATGTTGTTACTCTGCATGTAGATGAGTCTGACTCCAGGAAATATTTCCTTTAGGTCACCCCCAGCAGCTCACCTCAACCAAAGACCACCAGAGTGACTCTAAAGGCTAGTTGCCTGGCCTCCTGATCAGAGCCTCAGGTACCGAAAAGGCTCCAACCAACTAGAACACCACACCTGAACTCTGTCTGCTGTATTTTCCTCAAATGGTGCTACCCCAGTCCTTGGCCCTTGGAAGTGGACATGAAGATGCCAGTCCAGCCATTGTCCTGTGGTAGGAACTGACAAAGCACATCACAACTCCTTGCAGCTCCACTTCAGAAACACAGCAGGGCAATGCATCCCGGACACCAAACCTTGCATCCTCCCCAAAACCCACTGCTGCATATCACCTCCTCAATATAGGCCTTTGCATCACAAGCTCCGCGTCAACAGCATCCTCGATGACTTCAGAATTTTTGTCCTTTCGGTCTCAAATCATCTATTCTATTTAAGTGTTTTCACTTTAATACTATTTGAAGTGCTGCTGAATAATTTACACATTTCCTCTAAGTTAAGCTTGACTGTTTTCTGCCAAGCTGCCAGAGGGCTAAGCAGAGGTGAATTTGGTGTTTGCTTGTGTTTCACCCTGACAGAGATTGTTGCTGCAGCTTGAGTAGGGTTTCACCTCTCTCCCCTATCAACCAGAATTTCAATTCCCAACAGTTGACGTAGTTTTTCTTTTCTTTTTCTTTAGTTGTTTTTTCTTTTTTTACTTTAACGTATGCTGCACCAAAAAGAAAACCACCCCTTGTTGTTTAGAAGGTAAGTGGAACTTTTTTTGATGCCAAGACTCTTCACTACAAAAGTCCACAAAGATCAGACTCACATAGTTTGCACTTCTGGTCTAAGAGTGGCTGATAGGAGATTAGATAACCTCAGTGGAAGTTCAGGCTACAATGTAGCTTTCTTCAAGAGATTTGAATTGCAATAGTGGACTGACTACTTACTCAACCTGTGCTACCTATTCCCCAATCAGCCAAATGTCTGCTCCTTCCTAGTTATCAATGCACCAGTGTGGGAGCAGTGTGCTTGATAGCCACCATGTTTTATGAGTGCACTGTGAAGGGTGTGCCTTTTGTGAGAGCAAGGTAAGGGGTCTAAGGATTGAAATTTGTGCTTGTGTGGAGTGAGGTGTATGCCTGTGTGAGTGAAGCATGGGGGATGTGCCTACGTGGGGGCAGTATGCGTATGGGGACCTGTATGTTATATCTTTCTGTGCAGGCACTTTGCATGTGTCAACCTACTAGCTTTGATAATAGTTTTTAGTGTTATGGCTCTGACTTGCAGAAATGCAGTGCAGGCAGTGGAAATACAATAGTATATGAATGAGAAGGGTAGTGGGTTTTGACAGATATAGACTCTGTTGAAGGAGACCGAAGCGTGTTGTGGCTGCTGATCTACTGAGATGTCACCCTAGTGAGGGGGCCAAATTACCTCAATTGCATTAGGGCCCATGGCAACCTAGCTATACCACTGGACGTATGGTCCAAGACCATACTTGTAGACTTGTACCAACTGGGTTCAGTCCGAGGGCCTCGTAGACTCCTCCTGCAACACTGCTGGCCTCTCACCTACAATGGGGTGCAGCGTAAGTTAACAGAGGCTGAACCTTGAACCAATCCCGCCCTAACCAGACCCTCTCAGACTTTTCAGAGTGTTTAGCTCATGTCCATGGAGCAATGCTTATAGGCTGGCGCTCTGGAACCTGTGCATCCTTGAGGCTGCTCAGTCACTCTCTTGGGATATGACTGCTGAAAGCCTCTCTCCTGCTCTTCTCCCCATGTGTGGACCTAGAAATTGACAGCTGCATGGCAATCACCAAATAGATAGCACATTATCAGAACAGAGCTGTCAATGACAGTTTCTGAAAAGGAGCCCATGGTCAGCTGCATAAACACCATGATGCCAGCCTAAGGCAGGGAACTCTAACCACTTATAGCTTCCAAGTGGTTTTAGGCAGCATCACATTGCATATTGTGCACTTTAAACTTAACCTCCTAGTTGTACCTATGAGTCCAAGAATGAAACATGATAATGGTTGAAAAGCCTGAACTAACAGAATGTGTGTCATGTGGGAAACAGCCACTTGGCAGATAAACATTATATTACGCTTGTCGTCAGAATTTGCCTTGGGTGTTCCCCCTATAGTAAGAATTACCTACAGTCTACCAAAGCAAGCATGTTGACACGGGTACCCCTCTATGCCAAGAATGATATACAATATGCCAGTACCAGTATTTTGCCATTGGTGCTACTAATATACCATGGGTTAAAAATGACCCTCAGTATTCCAGAGCTAGCATTGTACCACCCCACTGGACTCCTCGACCCCAATATACCACGTCTGGCCCCTCTGAGGCCTGGTACTATCTTCAGTAGGCCAGCACCAGCATTGTGCTGTAGGTGTCCCCAATGGGCAAGTATTACTTCCCAGTATTTCAGGGTCTGCATTTTGCCATGGGTGCCCTCCCTTATGCTAAGAATTATCTCTAATGTCTTAGGGGCAGCAATTTATCACAGGTGCTCCCATGATAAGACTTTTCTCCAATATGCTAGTGTCAGCATTCTTCCAAAAGTGTCCCTGTGCCAAGAATGATTTCAGGTGAGGCAGGGTCTGCATCTTGCCATGGGTGCCCTCACTTATGCCAATAATTCTGTCCAATATGCCCGTGGCAGAATGCTACCTTAGGTGCCTCCATTAGCCCAGAATTATATTGAATATGCCAAGGCCAACGCAGACTTACAAGCGTAAAACACACAAACACCCTTGTACTAGCACTCTCATTTTCACTCACTAACTCGTTTAAACACTCTCTCACTTACTCATTGTCACTCATTCTCATTCCCACTAACTGTCACTCTAACACAAAGGCTCTCACAGTCAGGGGGCTCACTCTCACTGACAAACACACTTACACGCATTCACCCACTCTCACTCACAACTCCTGATGTACGGACACTCTGCTTTAATAAATAGGATTCAGTAAGCCCCACAGAACTCTGGGCCCTTGTGCAACTGCACCTGCTGCACAATCGAAAGCCGTGCCCATGACCCTCTTCCACTCCCTCTCATAAACCCCTTACTCATTTTTAACTCACACACAGTCTTTCAGTCATAATGTACTATTTCATACATAATATACTTATGTAAAAGGACTTCCAGCCAGCAATACTCACTCATTGGTATGTTATTCTATCATTCACAGTTTGCTTCTGCCCACTACAGCATGGAGCAGTCTACTTCTGCCCCTGGCGAACTTAACTTTGAGTGACTACATTTTGCTCTTTCATAAGGTGCACATCCACAAACTAGATACTTCCCTTCAGTGCCAGTGTTTTTGTTTTACTTCATTATTTCTTTAGTATTGCCTTTGTATTTAGATCCTAATGTTATAGCAGGATGCTTTTTAGTAGCACTTCATGTAGGGGGTGCATACCCGTGTTATCAGTTCTTGTCTCCTGCTAATACTGTTGTAAAGGTATTTTAGGGTAGCCTTTATCTGACTGATGTAATTTCACAGCATACCAGATTGTCTCCATTCAAAACAGCTCTTCATGAATTAATCTGTTTAGTACGCATGCACTGAAGCGCATTTATAACTGTACTACTGTATGTCATGTTGCTATATATTTTAATTGAGAACTACAACTATACTTGTAAACCAGTTTAGTCTATATGACCTGTTTGTCTGGCTTTCTACTTTGCTTTCAGTGCTCTTGTATGTTGTCCTCATATAGCCATTGAACTATTATATTACTAATAAAGCTGTGCCAATTATTCCAATTCTCCATCTATCTAGTTTGGTTTTAGTGCTTGCATATGTTGTGCTTATATAGTCATTTAATTATAATATTACTAATTAAAGCTGTGCAGTTTATTTCAATTCTATCTACCTATCTCTATGTGCAACCACATCTATCTCTCTACCTATCTCTATCTACCTATCTATCCTCTCCATTTATGTATCTTTTATCTTTTCAATCCTCTCCATTTATTTATCTTTTCATTCCTCTCCATTTATCTTTTTATTCCTTTCCATTTATTTATCTTTCATCTTTTCATTCCTATCCATTTATCTTTTTTCTTTTCAACCCTCACCATTTATTTATCTTTTCATTCCTCTCCATTTATCTTTTATCTTTTCAATCCACACCATGTATTTAACTTTTCAGTCCTTCCCATTTATTTTACTTTTCAATCCTCTCTTTGCATCAGTAACAAAGATTTTGAAAAAACATTACAAAAAAGCATTAGCAAAGGAAAGAGACTGGCAGCCAACGCCAAACCGAATAGCTGCTTTTAAAGGTCTGGTGTTAGCAAAAACCTTTTGATTTTGCTACAGTAATGTGTGTAACATAATTACTTATTGGGGTTTTATACAGAATGTATCCATTTGTCTGTTGAATCCTTCACATTTTTCTTCCACTAACTCTATCATGCATCATGGGGCAATAGGTCATGGGACACCTGTTATTGTCTGGCTTCACTGCCTGCTCTCTTCATCCACTGGTGTGTTGTTGTGCCCTTCACATTTGGTGTCTGCCCCCTATAGTAAACAGCATAGGCCAATAGGTCAGCCGAATTCTGGCAATACCTAACTTCACTTTGAGTGACTGCATTTTGCTCTATCACAAGGAGCACATCCACCACAAGATAGTTCCCTTCAGTGCCAGTGTTTTTTTTAATGTTATTATTACTTTAGTGTTGCCTTTGTGTTTAGAACCTGATGTGATAGCAGGACATTTTCTACTAGCTTTTCATGTTGCTTTTGATGAGAGCACAGGGCGCATTCCAGCTTTATAAGTTATTGTACCCTGCTAATGCTGTTGTAAATTCCTTTTACAGTGGACCTTGTTTATCTGGCTGCTGCAATTTCACAGCATACCAGATTGTGTCCATTTGAAACTGTTCTTTATAAAGTTAACTTCTTTTCAGTATGGATGCAATGAAGTGCATTTATGTAACTCCGCTCCTCTGTCATACTGGCATGTATTTAAATTGAGGTCTACTGTTATATTTCTAAACCAATTTAGTGTGTCTGTTCTGCTTGAATTGGCTTTCTAGTTTGCTTTCAATGCTCTTGTATGCCATGCTTACATAGATATTTAACTGTTAAAGTACCAATTAAGCTGTGCCATTTATTCCAAATTCCTGTATCTATCTATTCTTCTATGGAACCTTTTCTGTCGATTTGTCTAATTACCTGTCTGTCTGTCTATGCATGTATCTACCACTCTACATGTATGTCTTTCTATCTGCCAGCATATCTATCTAGCCAGTTTTCTGTCTCCCTATGTAACTACCTGTCTACATGTCTTTTATCTATCTTTTTTGCTTATTTATCTACCTGTCTACACACGACCATGTGTATCTATCTAGCTGTCTGTCTACTCACAATTATGTGTATCTATCTAGCTATCTGTCTGTCTGTCTACACACAACCATGTGTATCTTCTAGCTATCTGTCCATCTATCTTTCAGTCTATGTGCCTGTCTATCTATCTGTCGGTCTATGTGCTTGTCTATCTGTCTGTCAATGTGCCTGTCTAGCTATATCTGTCGGCCTATGTGCCTGTCTATCTGTCAGTCTATGTGCCTGTCTATCGATCTGTCGGTCTATGTGCCTGTCTATCTGTCTGTCAATGTGCCTGTCTATCTATCTGTCTATGTGCCTGTCTATCTGTCTGTCTACGTGCTTTTCAATATATCTTTCTGTCTATGTGCATGTCTATCTATCTGGCTATGTGCCTGTCTATCTGTGCAAGTCTATCCATCTATCCGTCTTTTAAACTTCTCTATATATAATAAAAATTAGCAAAAATATTACAAAAAAAGCATTAGCATTAGACAAGAGGATGGCAGCCAACACCTGACTGATTGGCTTTTTTTTTTAGGCCTGGTGTTAGCTAAATCCTTCTGATTTTACAAAAATTATGTGTACAGCATAGTTGTCAACATAGTAACTTATAGAGGTTTTCAGCCACACTTCACCAATAGTCTGTTGTTGTGTCATCCACATTTTTCTTCCACCCAGTACTTAATGCATCATAAGGCAGTGGGCCAGGACACTTCAGCCATTGGCCAACTTCACTGTGAGTTACAGCATGCAGCCCTTACACAAGGAGCACATCCACACAAAAGAACAGTTCCGGTCAGTGCCAGGGATTTCTATGGTAATGTGTTTTTGAGATAAAAATATATTTTCGTCTTTAACCAGCTTTTTTCAAGACTGCTGATGGCCTACAACTTCCCCAACAGTAACATGACTGTACAAAACAATAATTGCGAAAGCCAAAAGGCTGGTGGTCAATGTCAGCACGATTGGCTTTGCCAATGCTTGTTTGTTTTAAATGCCTGTAGTGCGCATCCGGCACTGCCCCTCCACAGTTTCCAGCTAAGACCTTGATCCTGTGCCATTTTCGCTGTGTTCCGTTTTGCATGAATGTGTTTTAATTTTAGAGATAGCAATCTACTAGAGTTTTAATTGTTTTAATTAATGGCCATGCTATGTACATTTACATTTGTATGTGTCTGTTAAAATAAACATGAACAGGAAACGTTCCCAAAGAATTCCTCTGGGAGAGAGCACACCGAGCCCGTTGCAGTTGCC
This sequence comes from Pleurodeles waltl, assembly GCF_031143425.1. NCBI lineage: Eukaryota > Metazoa > Chordata > Amphibia > Caudata > Salamandridae > Pleurodeles > Pleurodeles waltl. The sequence continues at coordinate 44,082,804 of NC_090441.1, forward strand.
TTTCAACAGCTTCAGTTTTTAACAACCACTGTGCTAATGTGCATTAAAATGCAGCGCTGGCAACAGTACTTACCAAAGACTTCCTCAGGAAGAGACCCTACCAAAAACCTCTACTAAATTATTTCTAAATGCTATTCAGCTATGAAAATTGTCATTGGCCGAATACGCTTTAACATCAACCACTGCCTACAAGCTGCTTCCCAATAACGTAAACCACAGTGGTAAATGAAAAAAACCCTATACATCTCCTGTCATGAAACTGACACCACCTGAGAGAGACTGAGAGGTGGAGGGCGTCGGGCAGGGCCGTGTTACTTGCTTGCGTTAGGCCCAGGCCAATGTAGTAATGATTGAATACCCTGCATTTACGTAACTGTCATTGGATAGCACTAAGGATCTTATAATTAGACTGGTATTTATTAACGTACCCCTGCTATCAATTAAATTACATTATCATATTGGAATGGCAGTGCTTACTTTTTCTACACGGTCGTTGCTACTTGCTCACATTTAAAGAAAGATGTTTGGTTTGGTGACCACACTTGCCTATACCTGTCTAAGACGCGCGCTACAGGGTGGGAGTCTGTGAGATGAATCCGAGAGAGAGAGGGACAGACAGAAGGAGAGAGAGGGAGGAGAGGGAGAAAGAGAGAGGGATGCCAGGAGAGTGGGAGAGAGAGGAGAGCTCTTCAAGAGAGTGGCCCTCAGGAAGAACAGCTTCAGCGTCTTGTTTCTATAGGGCTGTCTGGAAGGTCCCAGTGATGCTCGGTGACATTAGCTGGAAACATTAGCTGAAGCCTCAGGAAATAAAGGCAACGTGGTGTCTGGGTTTTGATACTTGTGGGACATCAACTGTCAAAGAAGTGAACTAGGAGGCTGAATAGTATTGTCAGCGAGGTCTGGAGGCTTGTAAGGGGACTCAAGAGGAGGGGAAGAGTAGCTCTGGTTTTTGGATTTCCCGTACGGAGAAAAATATGTAATGAGAGAGTGAAATAGTTATAATTCGAAGTCTATACACCGGAACTTAATATGCATATTTTAGCACTGAAAGTGCAGGAAGAAGGTATAGTTAACTTCTGCCCGCAAAGAATTTTGGATTTTTGGGAGACCAGTAAAAAGTATCATCATCATACTTCAGGCCATCAAGCCCAGCCTTATGGTTTGTTTACTTCCGGGTTCACTGGAAATCTCTTTGGTAAATGTGTCCTCAATGCAATGAAGAAAATTAGTTACTTACCTATAACTGTGGTTCTTCAGTATTGGTATCTTTCATAGATTCACATGCTTGAATCATCCCCGTCGTCGAGGTGGGAGCCTCACGGTAACTTCAAATACATATAGCAGTAAACATTACACACTAGGCCCTAACTGCCTAAAAAGGCCCAAAAATGCTCTTTTATAGCCTATCCGTGTCCTTTAAAAGACCCAAACTTGAGGCACAGCCAATCAGGCGTCAACATCCTCTAGAATACTCCCAACAGACGCTCTTTCCCTCAGATTTTCTAGTACAAGTGTGAAGTCAAACGTTTGTCCATAAGGGGAGCCTCAGAGGGGAGGAGGGTGGATCGCATGTGAATCTATGAAAGTTACCAATACTGGAGAACTACAGTTACAGGTAAGTAACTAATTTTCTGCTCCAGTATTGGATCTTTCATAGATTCACATGCTTGAATCAGAGTAGCGAGCAGTAATATTGGTTAACCAGGCACTAGTTGTATTCTCATAATCAAAACAACAATAATAATGAGAACAATAACATGAGTAATCCTACTCCTAGTTATTATGTAACGATACATTAGTAATGTTCAGCTGAAGATAACAACTAGGCATAGTAATCATTACAACAAGTATCAAGTTAGCTGAGATACCAAATAAGTACCATATTCATTAAAAGTAGGAAGGTTAAACATGACCAGATTACGGAAAACGCAGGTCGCCTACCTTGGATTTCGAGGTGGGATGACCAGAGAGGTACACCTTAACGAAATAAATGCCTCAGCACTGCTTGCCCCACCGCTGTGTCCATGTTATTCGTCTCTTCGAGACAGCAGTGCTTCATGAAGGTATGTTGGCTGGACCATGTAGCCGCTCTACAAATATGCTGCATAGGTACTCCTGCAAAGAATGCTGCCGACGCAGCTACTGCCTTTGTAGAATGAGCTCTCACCCTGGTTCGGAGCGGTTTACCAGCCTGAGTATGACAGAATTGGATCGCCAGGCCAATCCACCTGGCCACAGTCTGTTTGGATACAGGAAGGCCCCTCCTTGCATCACCAAAGGCCACAAATAACTGGTCCGATTTTCGTATGTCACGTGTTTTCTGAAGATAAAACTTTAAACACCTTTTAATATCCAATGAATGCAACGCTTTCTCTGCCACTGTCTGCGGATTAGGGAAAAAAGTTTTAAAGATGACCGGTTCATTGAAATGAAAACTTGAAGGCACTTTCGGAATATACTTAGGATTTGTCCTAAGAATTACGCCAGTAGTGGTGAACTGGAGGAAAGGCTCTTTGATTGTAAAGGCCTGTATGTCACTTGCTCTCTTAGCTAAAGTAAGAGTCAGTAACAACGCAGTTTTCCATGAGATGAACTTCAGGTCCGCTCTGTGGATCAGCTCAAAAGGGGGTTTAATGAGCTGTCCCAAGACCACATTTAAAGACCATACGGGTGGAGGCTTCCACACCGGTGGAAAAGCTCGAAACAGACTCCTCAGAAATTGCTTTACAATCCTGGTGGAGTATAAGGAGAAAGTATCTTGAGATCTGAGGTACCTAGAAATTGCCGTCACGTGCACTCGGATGGAGGAATATGAAAGTCCAGACTTTGCTAAGTGCAAGAAGTACGGCAGTACCTGTTCAGGCCGAGAAGAGAGAGGATGGATTCCTTCTGCTGCACACCACACGCAAAACCTCTTCCATTTCAACTTTTAGGTCTTATTGGTGGTGTCCGCCCTAGCCCTGGCTAAAATCTCCCTACATTCTGAAGGAATGTCTAGAGTGGCATACTCATTGAATTTAGGAGGCAGGCCGATAAGTGGTGAGATGATGGATCCGGATGTCTGACCTGGCCCTGGTGCATTGTCAACAGAGTTGGCGTCCGTCTCAGTAGCACATGTTGCCGCTCCGAGAACATGAGGTGTTCTGTGAACCACACCTGCCTGGGCCATCTGGGTGCTATCAATAGACGGTGACAACCCTCTGTCTTCATTTTGCTGATGACTCTCGGTATCAGTGGGATCAGAGGAAAGGCGTAGGCATAGACTCCTGACCATCTCATTGAAAACTCATTCCCCCATGACCCTTTCTTGGGAAGCCAGCTTGCATAATAATGGCATTTCTTGTTCTCGAATGTGGCAGATCGAGATTTGGCCTCTAGTAAGAAGAGTTGGTCTAGAACCTCCTGGTCCAATTCCCACTCGTGGTACGGGATAATCATTCTGCTCAGGGTATCTGCCAAAACGTTGGTCTGTCCTCCGCTCTTAGCGAAATGTTGTGTGCTATGGCCCATTTCCCGATGTTTTGAGCCTGTTGAAAGAGCTGCAGACCCACTGTGCCACCCTGTTTGTTTAGATAAAACATGCTGGTACTATTGTCCATCCTGATTAAGACACTTGAGTTCTGAAGCCTTGGAAAAAAGGCTTTTAGAGCCAAACCTATCGCCTTGAGCTCCAGCTATTTTATGTGGAGTTGACTGTCTTTCCGAATCCAGGACCTACTGATCTGTAGATCTTGGAGGTGGGCACCCTAACCTTTAGAGAGGCATCCGTTGTCACTATATAGCGGGGCACCTGATGAAGAAATGTGAGACCGCTGGACAAATTGGCCAGTGTTGCCCACCAAGCCATGGCGGACCGCATCACTGATGTGATGAGAATCTTGTCTTCGAAAGATCCGTGAACCTGAAGCCACTGAGCGTCTAACTGCTCCTGCAAGGGTCGCATGTGTAGTCTGCAATCTGGGACCAGCGGGATGCATGACGAGATCATTTCCAGTAATGATTTGTAGGTGCGAACTGAAACACACTTTTACTGAGAGCTTGCGTGCTAAGGTGTTCAGCTTTTGTTTCCTCTCTTGAGAAGGGTACGCCTTGCTGTGGACAGTGTTTACTACCGCTCCTAAGAAACTTAATTTCTGTGTGGGTCGAAGCTGTGACTTCTGGTAATTGATGGTAAGTCTGAGGTCTTCGAACAACTGGAGGCAAGCAGTGGTGTGGCGTACCACCTGTGCTCTTGAAGGCGCCTTGATGAGCCAGTCGTCGAGATAGGGAAACACCTGTATGCCCGACTGGCGGAGGTGCGCAGCCACTGGAGCTAGCATCTTTGTAAAAATCCTGGGGGCTGATTTGAAACCGAAGGGAAGGACACGAAACTGTAGATGCATACCAGCCACCTTGAACCTGAGGAATTTGCGATGGTTGCGGTGTATTGGAATATGAAAATACACATCCTGGAGGTCTAGGGGTGCGATGTGGTCTCCTGTATTTAAGAGGCGCAAGATGTCCTGCAGCGATACCTTCCTGAATGACTGCTTCTTTAGGAACTTGTTCAATGATCTTAAGTCCAGAATGGGGCGCCAGTCTCCTGAAGGTTTTTTTTACCAGAAAGAAGCGTGAATAGAACCCCTTGATCCTGTGAGTAGGGACCAATTCTATTGCCCCTTTGCGCAGCATCACTCCCCGAGGAGTTGTTTTAGTCGTGGAGATGGTGGGCCTGACGGAAGGATGTTCGGTGCTCTCTGTATGAGCTCCAGAGTATGTCCCCTGGCCACTATATCTAGCACACACCTGTTGGATGTTATCTCTGACCATCGAAGGAGGTGAGAAGTAATGCAACCCACAATTTTCAAGCCTCTGGTAGCGGAGGAAGCTGGTATGTTCGGTTGGTCATTGCTTTCTGCCGGTATCTCTTCCACGGGCAGTCGTTCTTCCTTTTGATGGGTGCCTGTAAGCAAATGTAGGTGGCAATCGAGAATGCTGCTGTTGCTGACTGTATTGCTGCCGGGGTCCTGCCGAAGAGGACTAGTACTGGGGTCTATACTGGTGGAAGCCACCCCAAAAGGAGTAACTTCCTCTACCCCTTGCACCACGAAAAGGCTGTTTCCTGTACTGCAAAGTTCCTAGCGATTTAGCAGTGTCCATATCCGTTTTGATGGTTTGTAACATGTCATCTACATGCTTCCCAAACAGGCTTTCTCCATCAAACGCCATGTCCAGAATCCGGCTCTGAATCTCCGGACGGAAGGAAGTCGATTTCAGCCACCCCTGTCTATGTAAGACCGCTGCTCCTGCCAGTTGTCGGAATCCTGTCAAGGAAATGTCGATTGCGCAGTCTATGACTTCAGCCGCAATCCGCTCGCCCTCCTGCAGCACCTTCCGTGCTTCCCCCTTCGCATCCTCTGGCAAGAGGTCTAAATAAGCAGACATATCTGCCCACATCTGGCGATCATACCTTCCTAGAATGGCCAAGGAGTTAGCCGCCTTCACTGTGATCACCGCCACCGAGAAAAATCTCTTACCAATATTATCCAGCCTCCTTCCGTCCTTATCTGGAGGCGATGTAATAGGTGTCGAAGGTTTCTTAGATCTACGTTGCACCGCTTGAGATATTACCGAATCCGGTTTCGGTTGGGACACCAATCAGGCCAGAGTGTTATCCGGGGCTTTGTACTTCTTTTCCAGCCTCGGCATCTGGGAAGGCACTGTTGCTGGAATTTTCATTGCCTTCAACCCCTCTTGCCAAAGGAAATCCACTATTGGGATAGCCCTCACTGATCTCTTTGCTGGCTCTTTGAAGTCATATAAGGAACAATCCATTTCATGTGTAATAATGGGCAAATCGAATCTCTTTGCCGCTCTGTCCATTAAATTATGAAAGCCTCATATGTCCTCCGGAGGTGAATCAACTGGCCCTGCTGGCGGCGGTGATGGTGTGGGGATCAGGTAGTCATCCCATTCACTAGGAGGTTCCTCCATCATTTCACCTTCTTCCCTTTCGTCATCTGTAGAGGGACGATCCTCTTGTGGTTGGTAAACAAATGGAACGCTTCTGTGTGGTGTTCCCGGGTGACTGGTCATAGGAGTTTGCAGAGGTGTCCACTGGCTGTACTGCCTGGATGGTGTTACAGGAGTCGACGGTGGAAACCTTCGATAATAGTCCTTCAACATACCCTGGAGATCTTCGGCTAATGACCTAGGCATGGGAAAGGAAGGTTCTGCCTCCATTACTGGGTATGATGAATCTTGTTGGAACGTAGCTGAGGAATAGTTGGGCTGTTCCTGTCCTTCATCCTCCTCATCCAAGCCTTGACATTTTACATGCAGCTGTGATGGACTACTGGCTGCGCCAAACATTCCGTCATCTTGAGAATAAATGTCCTTGTCATCATCTAGAAGGTGAGGTGGAGGATATGGCAACACCTTACTCGAAGAAGTATGTCTTGGGAGAATCGGCAATGTTTTATTCCCCATTGTGATAAAAGAAAGAGGAAGGAATCTCCCTGAATCCTACTGCACTCCTAACTCTCCTGAAGATGGTATCATCGCCGACGATTGCGCCGACGACATGTCCAACATTGCCGTCGACAGTTCAGTCTTAGTAGTCGTGCCTCTCTCGTCGACGGTGCCTCTCTCGTCAACGGTGTCTCTCGTCGACGGTGCCTCCCCTGTCGACGGTTGTCTCATCGGCGGTGCCGTCGTCGTCGTGTGCTCGTCAACAGTGTTCTCTTTAACTTCATCAACAGGTGTTTCGCCGACTGTAGTGTTCCCGTCGTTGGATGGACCAACGACGCTTCCGTCGATGGCGTTTTCATCGATGCTGCCTTTCTATACATTTTGGCGGTGATGATCGTCGCAGATAACAGCGGTGATGATGTGACTATCATTGGAGATACCGCCATTGTAAAGGTCGACGTCACCGTTGTCGCTTTGATTGTTGACGCTGTCGTCGACGGGGTCGTTGTCGACGGGGCTTTTTTGTCAGTCTCTGAGGAGAGTCTTACCAGGTCCTTTGTTGGCGACAGGGAAAGGAAAGCACTTTTAGTGGGTGCCTTTTTCCCCACAGGCGCTGTAGGCTTTGAGCGAACCTTTTTCAAGAGTTTTGCTGACCCCGATGTAGCAGCCTATTGGCGCCCATGTTTCTCCACAGCTGCATATTTTGACTTCTTAGCCACTTTCTTCGGTGGCTCTTCAGGCAGTCTTTCTTTCTCTCCAGATCTTCTTAAGGAGTGAGAAGCATGAGATGATGTTTCACTCTCATCCAAGGATAGGTTCTCCATGGCTTTCTGTCTTTGTAGCCACAACAGAAGCCTACCCTCACGGTCCTTGAGGGATTTCTGACTGAAGGTTCAAAAGATCTTACAGTTTCTCACCTTTTGGTCTGGATGCAGGCAGTAGATGCACTTCTTGTGGGGATCATCCACGTGTAGTCTCTTCTTCCCACAACTGCCACAGTCTCTGAAAAGACCTTTCTTAGTATGTTGAGACATATTGTCACCTGAAAACTGGGTTTTCTGAGAGAAAAAATCCTGTCAGAAAGATAAACTGAGCAGAGCTCAGGGACATACCTGTTCACACGACATGCGATAGAAAATCTGAGGGAAAGAGCTTCTGTTGGGAGTATTCTAGAGGGTGTTGACGCCTGATTGGCTGTGCCTCAAGTTTGGGTCTTTTTGTAAAAGAACATGGATACGCTATGGAAGAGCCTATTTGGGCCCTTAGGGCCTAGTGTGTAATGTTTACTGCTATATGTATTTGAAGTTACAGTGAGGCTCCCACCTCGATGACGAGGATGATTCAAGCAAGTGAATCTATGAACAATCCAATACTGGAGTACTAAGATTGATATGTCGTTGTCAAAATTCGAACTTGTGACCCTGCACTTACCAGAGATCTTTAACACAGTAAACTTATAATTATTTAAACAGTATGCTGTATTATATAACCTACATTTGTGTGAAACTCATGCTTTCTACAACATGCATGTGAGGTCTATCAGCTAACAGGAAAAGGCACCTACAAGACAGCATTCCCCACTTCAAATGCAAATTCTGCAGCTTCTGCTTGCTGCTTCAAAGTCGGTGGCTCAGGCACCAATGTTTTTTTGTAAAGGTGGATCCTGTAGAACACAGGGTCCCCTTCATAGAGAGCACACTTGGAACATGGGACAAGGAATTAATGGGTAAATGGTGAACCTTTACAATTAGAAAAGTTTATTCAGGAAAACAATTAAATTAAATTATTCAAACCGTGTTATGATGCTTGCCCTATAAAATCACACATACTCATGGGAGCTGTATTTCTTTATTCATTAGTGTGGAGCAAATCGTTCCCCTCTTGAAGTAGCACAACATTTTACAATATAAAAAGTATATATCTAAAATCAGCAATAATTCCTAGTGGAGACAGAAAAATTATAACATATATATTCTGATAAACATGTGATAATATAAAACAAATAGGACCCTATTCATAAAGGTAATCATAAACTAACGACTGGAATCACCCTTTTTATGTCAGGAATCCACAGCTGGATTTCCGGTAGGCATAAATATATTTACTAAGGCAGATTTCTCTGTCACAAGTGCAGGGAAGTCCACAGTAGTAAATCCTACACAAGGGGTTTAAAGTAAGTGTTCAAAGGTTTGGTTTGCTTAGGAAGGATATTTCATTTCTGCCCTCTCGTTCCTCCCTTTTCCAGCTTAGAAAAGGTCATACATTTACCAAGATGGAAAGGGGAATGGATCATCCCCTGGTGATTTTCTCCATACAGAGCAATATTTTTCCTGCTGACTAAAAGATGCATCTGCAGAGAATTCTGCACAGAGGGAGCAGAGCTTGTAAGGAAAGGTAACATGACATTCCCATATATATGCCTGGAAACCTGAACCTGGCACAGCATTTTAGGCATATTTCTAGAAATGTTTGTAAGTTGAGAAAACTCGTAAAAGTACGCTCATGCAGAAATGCAAATCTTCACCCCGTACTTTTAGGACTTGTATTGTGAATAAGACCCTTAGAGTCAAAGATGTAACAAGTTTATAAAATATAATATACCCTCCCAAATTGACTGAATGTGGCGTCTTACAAGGAGTCAACTTCCATTTTTTCGATTAGGGTTTTTTGCACTGGCTCTACCCATTGGCTAATATTTCCCAGCTCATCTCTCACTGCCTGAGTATGACTATGACCCAATTCTCGGCTATGCCCATGGTATCCTGTTGTAAAATCAGAGAAATCAATGTCATTCTAGGATAGCCCCCAGGATGCATCTCCAGTTATACGCGGAATTAAGAAAGGTTACCTCTGTTTTCCACGCAAGCAGGTTTTCAAATTGATAATTAAATGAGATATCTGAGATATGAATATTACCCTTTAGACCCAGAATCCCTCCACTCCAGAGTATTCCACTGACAAACGTTACATCATCTACATTCACTCTTGGAGTGGCACAGACGGAATGCATACATAGTTCAGCATTGTGGCTTAATAGTGCTTACTTTTATCAAGAAGATTTTGATCCAAAAGGGCCGAAAGGGCTCCATGCGTCACTCTTCCCCTTCTCAGAGCTCTAAAAGCCATATGTTTTTCCACAGGCCGTGTCATTCAGTTAGGTGGGGTTTGTTGACGCCGACAAGAGCAGTCCAGTCAATACCAACACTTCTCTTTAAAATTCAAAGTATTACACTTTCATTGAAGTGTATGAGAGCAGCGTTGAGACTGGTTTGAGCAGGGCAACCCAATGCTCCTTCGAAGACCAGAGACCTGCTTTCTGCACCCCAGGCTCTCTAAACAGTGCAGGGTCAGAGGCCTTTAAAGTGTGCATGTCAGACTGGACTTACCTGAGCTTTTTTCCAGCCTGACATGCGCACTTTAATTCACGGCAGCCCTTTGACCAATTACGAGATCACATTACATCCATTACCATGCCTCCTTCTCCTGCGCAATTCTAACATTGTGGCGTGGGCTGCTGCCACCTTAACATACGTTTTTACTGTTGTTTTGCGCAATGCACAGCTATTATGTGGCACTCCCAGCTTCTAAGTGGCAGGCAATGCTCATTTGTCCCTATGGATGAGCTGCCGGTGTGTGGCCTACAAAACAACCTTGCATTACATCACATAACAATGACATTTACAGAATATTACAGTGCTTATTATGCAATATTGTAATTTACTTGAATAGTGTAGAATATCCCTTAACATATAGCAAGGTATTGACTGTTCCTTCATCAGAATCAAGAGATAGGCATGATGGTTCAGGAATCCTGCATTATCGTTTGACATATGGTCTCATATCATAGGCATTTTCTTCTGAATCATACTATCCAATTATGTGATATCCTAAAGGCTCGGATTATGTCACTGTCCTTTACACTTCAACATGGCTGTGTTTTCACTGTTTTAATCAGAACATCATTCACCACATACAGGCTAGATGTCTGTAAAGGTTTCTTTGGAATGTTTGGAAGAGACATTCAAACTCATGACATAATAAGTAGCACTCACAACCAGCACATGAATGGATTAAAGAGCGTCTTTCAGAGTGAGGAGACGAGCTGGGTCTATCAGTTGACAAAGACTTGGGTTAAAGTTCTGTTAAAGTTCTAGTCCTGGGAACTCAGATACGGTTTTGAACTGTTTCCGGTGCATGATGAGAGGTGTATCGCTTAAGTTTATTGAAATCAGTCTCTTCATAAAGTTTGTTATCAAGAGACTTACGCCAGCAAATGTCCTTTCTGCAAAAGAGATGAAAACATAGTTAATGGTGAGAGCACTGCTTTGGAAATGCCTTACACCAGTCTTCACTGGTGACACACCCCCCAAGGCATCAACAACAAACTCCTCACACTTACAACAAACTACAATGTCCTTCACTCAGCAAACCAGAACTCTTGCTGCTCTACCATCCATATCACTGGAGTTGCATTTAATTCCCTAATGCCAACCACCTCCCTTCATCCTTGCTCTGAACTGCTCTTCTTTCTCTATGATCAATGCTCCCACTTGTTCCTTTAAAGACATATTTTTCCCTCTCACAAAACCTTCAAATCTGTAATAGAAAGATACACATGCAAGAGAATGTTTCAGAGTCCCCACTGGTCACCTCTCAGGCGCAACCTTTTTCTGGAACCACCTAATTGAATCACCTTGATATCTGTTGGTATCAAAGCTTCCTTATCTGTTGTCCTAGATGGCCACTGGGGGTACCTGATTTACAAATCTTTCTTGTGTGTAGTTGTGTCTGACTCTCGATTTAGGCATGTCTTACTCAATGTCTGCACCACTGAGAGGAATGTGAGGCCACCGCAATCATGAACAGACCGGAATTTAGGTTCATGAAGGATCTTACTTACAAACGAGGGTGGAATCAGGAAGGCTGCTGCTTTTAGGTTTCCAGATCATGAGTGAGTATGTTAGTGGCAGAGGAGTGAGGACCTTACATGTTAACCTGGAGTGCCACAAGGAAAGTCCTCTGAATTAAAAAGGGAAGAAGGATGATATTGAGCCTTAATCACAAGAGGTCCCAGCTGCTATCCTTAGTTTTGCCTTTGGCCCCCCCACCACTGCTCTCGCGAGCCTGGCAACCATGCTTGATGCAAACCATTCTACATGCTGTAAAAAATCCAAATTAGACAGGGAAGTGACAACAAGGTACAGTAAAGACTAGTTTGTCTGAGTAAATGTGGAGCTATGTGCGTTTTAAGCCTAGCAGATGTCCCACATCTTGGGCCCTCACAAATCTTCAACTTGCAGATTTATTTGGTGAAACGGCAGTGCTTTGGCACACAGAAAACATCCGATCCAAACATGCGTGCAATCCATTTCTGTATATTTCACCAGAAAATTGTACCTGAGTTTAGTAATACTCAGTGTACTAATAGTGAATTGACAGTTTTTTTATACAATTTATCAGCCCAACCAGGATAATATCTGTCTGTGGTCTAATATGTGCCAGATACTGATGCATTTTTGTGCTTAAAAGGTCTTCATATTAATACACTTTTTTCTAACATAGGGAACAGATGTACGAAGCCATTTATGCGATTCCAACCCCTGCGATTCACAAAATCCCAGTGTTTGTGATCACAAAACGATTTGCTTCTGTTTACTAAACCCATTTTGTAAATTTCAACTCTTTCCATCCATTCTTAATCCCAATTACAAGGGGCATGAAAGAGGCATTCCGTCCTTCGGGCGAGTCACAACGGTATGTATCAATGGTTTGCTACTGCAATTGCGGTGGCAAACCACTGATCAGTTACTGAAAGCTCAAAGGAAGAGGTAACTAACTCACAACGGGTAATAAGTCCCTTAGGGGCAACTTTCCTTTTATGACTTCTGTCAGGTCACCTCTAGGGAGGGTTTAGAGGGGGTTAAATTGTGACATGCCTAATCAATATTCATTAGTCAAGTCGTTCTGCGACTGGAGGTTTTGCGATGCTACCTATTAGTACATAGGAGCGGGTCTTAAAAATGTGGTGCACAGTTTTAACCAATTTTTTTTAGCCTGTATTCTAGTAGATCAGGCTCAAAAATGTGCTGTCCTTCTCAAATGTGGACCGAATTCTGGTGCAATCATGGATAGACCTGCATTTTCTCTAAACAAAATGTGCTTCTACTTTACCTGTGTACCAAATACTGAGAGAGTACAGAATAAGCCTGTATAACTTATTTTAGGATTATTTCCTAATGTGATTTTATTCCTATATGTATACTTATTAGGCAGCATTCAACCAGCGACACAAAGACATACTGACCCAGGACACAGACAGATGAAGTGTATGGTCATATCTCAGCTCTGTTAACAGATATCTCTACCTTCACTGTGACTTTTTAGTAATCTACAAGAAAAGTTTTTTTACAAGAGTTTGTGATGGCATGGACTAAGAAGGTTATCGGGATCAAATGAGAAATTATATTTGATTTTCGAAATATCTGTTGACTGCAAATGATTTCCATTTAAATTATTTGTATAAAAATTAAACTTATGTGGATGTTCTAAAAAACCTGCCATGGATCTAATAATTCGGGACTACGGAAAACCAAAATGGGGCATTAGCACTTCATAAGGATTAGCATTCCCTTAGGAACTAATATCAGTCATCATGTGATGTTGGTGCATTTCTCTCAATTATCCTCCAGGTACATGAGCATCTGAGGAACGTGATGATACATTCAGAACTTATGTTGCTACTGTGAAACAGCAATTTTAAAAACAAGCAGCAATAAAGAACAAGCCTGTGATTTCCAACATATAATCATTTTATGGTGGTTTTATGGTTGTTGTAATCTGTTGACCATAGGCACAGAGCATTCGAGATCATTCCAGATCATTCCTGATACCCCCGTCCATTTAACCAGATAGTCGAGGAGGATCTTGTTGTTATCACATCACAGCTCGGAGACAGAGCACACTGGATCAGCAGTCCTGAAAAACAAATCCTTTGTGTAATGACACAAGCAAGTCCACCTTCTGGTGAGCCAAGGTGGCCGGGGTGTCCAAAACTGTCCAGCAACATGATTATCAGTTGCGGAAGATGCCACTGGGGGTACAGAGGTCTTGAACTCTCAGAGATGTAGGCTATCGTTTTGTAAATCAATCATCAAGCTGTGTTTACCAGGGAAGTACTGGCAACCACTTGATTTAGGCAGACTTTTGGGTTATTTAGACAAGGCGCTATACTCAGGAAGTATTTTTTTCAGTTAATTCTCTAACTGAAATAGATATGAAAGGGGAAATTCCTTCAGTTTTTGCTCATTTTGCCTGTTTTTAAATGCCATATTCAAAATAATAATAGATATCTTAGTGGAAATGGGTCAGGTAGCAATTTTGAAAAAACAGTTTTTTTTATCCTGAATGTTTTCTAAAATGGCATCTTTCTCTTTTCTTCCATTCCTTATCCATGGTGGCCTGCTTGTCATTTTCTTTTCACAGTACAAATGCAAAGTTCACCTCACATACAACTTACTCGTTTTTCTTCATGTTGCAAATATGAAGCTTAGGAAAAGTTAATGAAAATTAACCCAGCTTTTTTAGATAAAATTAAGATAACTACTTAGCAGCGATTACTAGACTTGGTCACAATCTTGCAATGAGGGTTCTCCAATCAGTGCCTGAGGAAGGAATTTCTTACAAGTCAGATGCTTGAAGGAGACTCACATTGTCTGGGAAAGGTGTTTCATGAGATCTTTAATATTAGAACAGACGGTACAATAACCTCTCCAAATGTTTGCCTATATTTACAGATCGTACACAAATATATCATAAGAGTGAAAGCCGTCACCTAAATAGGCACAAACTAGACTGAAGAATACAAATAATCCTTCAAGACAGAAGAATCAAATATTTGCGCAAACAAGATCTATCTATTCAATTTGTATATTTTTCCTGTGAAACGATCAATGCATCTTTGTTGGAATTCAACATATCCATGTAAAGTTCCTTTGTTGTATACTTCTAACTTTTAGGAGCCCTGCCACAACTTGAGAAATAAGCGATACCAGCACCCTGTCTGCTTGATGGGGAATATGGCTGCAAAGGCTGGAGAGCAATAAATTAAAACTTACTATAGCTTGCTGGGACTATTGGTACCTGAGTGATTTCGTAGTCCCTGATTTTCGCAAACACACCGTCCACGAGTATCATTAAAAAGGATGTGTACAAAAGGCGGCCTTTCCCCAGACCAGGATGCAACAGATCACCACAGTCTGACCCATTTAAAATGAGAAAGGGGAATATTGAGATCTGAAAATCTTGCAAACCCTGCAAGTGAAGTTTTGTAAGTGGTAAAAATGGATTTTGAAATTATTGTACAAATAGAAAAGTTAAAAGTGATTCCAAAGATGAAATGTTCCAAAGCATTCCAAACCACTTGCCTGCAGCTAAATTCTGAAAGACTCTTGTCTTTGCCTACGCTTTTCTCTCCAGACTGTTTTTCAGGGTGATCCTTATTGAGAGTTCGACCATCTTTCGACTTTTCACTTGTTTGTATTGTACATATAATTGTTTTCTTATTCTGAACATTTATATCCCTGTATTTTTCTATATGTTATTAAAGCATGTTTTGCTTTTTGCTATAGAGTTCTAATTGATTTATTATACAACATCCTGTTCACCTAAGTAGTTAGAGAATGATTTATCAATTTTATATGAATATTAACTCATATGTGAATATTAACTCTTTCAAATATAAAGCCTATTGTTTCCATCGTATTTTTTCTAGCAATACTGATTTTAACCATTTGCTTTCAGAAAAAAAGACTCAGATCCCATCCATGCCACATATTTTCCTTTTGTAATAGATGGTGGACAAGAAATTGCGGGTTTGTTCCAAACGAGGCAAACCACACTCTGATGTAATGTCCCATGCATTGTACACACTGAGTGAGTACACACTGAGTGAGGACTCCTTAAGTGGAGTTGTATAGTTCTCAGAACGTTTTGGTGTCGCTGGTAAAAATGTACGTTTTTGAAGGGGTTTTGTGTCAGTTATAAAATGTTGGAAGACAGACTGATGCTTTGAGGCTAAAATTCATATATGCAAATATAACACCATTGAAGCCAAGCTCCTTCATGTCTGTGTCAGTTCTTATCACTCAACCTCTCAACTTCTCACGCTTTCCTGTCGCCTTCTCTACTCTCATGACTATCCCTTGCCTCTCCTATTCACAGAAGTAGCTGAAGTAGTCTGTGGGTTGTGTTAAATGCTATACAGGCAACAACATGATGTGAAAATGTTCAGCTATCATGGCCACAAAGACAAGCTTCCTAACCGAGGCGTGTAACAGGGTGACTTGAAGATATGTGTTGTGTGAACCACAGCTGAGAGTCAGGGTCTCCTATTCATGTCCTAGTGTGTATAGTGATGGGTAGAGCCAAGTTGGACACTAGATGGATAGTTGGCTTGTCAGGAGGGAGGACCAATAGGGATATATGCACGGTCACTGAATTGGGTGGTTTAGGAATGAGATAGCTGGAAAAATGGAAAGTACAGGAGAGGGAGGTACGGGTGAGAGGAAACAAAGGAGGGATTGATGGATGAACAAATGAATAAGTGAATGAATGAAGTTTGGACTATATTGCTACATGCCACTGAGGTAACTTTACAAACTTTGGAATCGGGTATCCAAACTAGCATGTTAACAGACATTTTGACAAGGGGTGCGATAGGCTATGTAGACAGAAGCATCAGATCTTAGGCCTTCTTCCAAAGAAGTCAGGATACTCTTCTAGGCTGGTGGGCTTCTGCAATTCCAGGATAGCTAGATACATACTAGGATTTCAGGACATCCACATAAGGTGAATTTGTATACAAATATTCAAGAAGGAAATCATTTACAGTCTAGGGATATTCCCAAAATCTAATACCAGGTCTCACTTGAGCCTGCTACCTTTGAACTCAACCATTGTTGGGCAGAGAGGTTGGAAGTCCATTATTACAGGGACACGTGGTAGGTTAGTGGTCTTAACAAACCTAAGTTAGGTAGCTCAACCAGAGTGGTAGTACAATCTCAGATTTGGCAGAGGGCACTACCAAAGTGTCCAATAGGTAGATAGTTCTCTTTGCGGCACATTGTCCTATCAACCCTGGTGATGGGGAGGTACTGTGGATTCTTACTGGTTAACCTTCTACTGAGTTTATGATGATAACACAAGTTTCATGTTGGTAAAGGAAACAACAGAGATGCGCTTAGATTCCTAATAGCTTGCTGCTGGCCTTAGGGCACCCACAACCTTATTGTACAAAGAAGTCCAACTTACGTTCCAACGGCAAAAGCAGCAATCAGGCAAGCCAGCAAGATGGCGAGAAGCACCGAGAGGATGGTGGTGATGACAATCATCCCGCCACTGCGTCTGCCAATCCAGGTATCAATGGTAGACGAGTCCTTCACTGCAGCGAGAGAACAGAAGAAGAAATAATGTGTGCATCTGGAAAGAGAGCAGATAACACAGGAGGCAGACACAGAAGAGATAGAGGAGCAAAAGAGGAGCCTGGAGATGCATGTAAGAGGTGAGGAACACGACACAAGGTGAGGCAGAGAAGAGGAGAGACAGCAAAGTGCAAGACCTGTGAAAGTGGAAGAGAGAATGAAAAGTCGAAGGGGAGTTGGGAGGGAAGATAAGTGGATAGGGAGAGGGAGAGACAGCAAAGTGCAGACCTGTGAAAGTGAATAAGAGCATGACAATTAGGAAGGATGGGAAGAGAACAGCGGTCGAGACAGTGAAAAGCAAGAAGTGACAAACAAGAGAGAAACAGGAAAAGTGGAAGAGAAGTAGGAAGAGTACAGAAGATAAGGATAGAGACAACAAATATAAAAAAGGGAGAAACAGACGAGAAACAGAAAAAGTGTAAGAGGAATGGGAAAGGAAAAGAACATAAGTGGTAGAAACTGTGACGATCAAGAAGTGAGAAACAGGAAAAGTGGAAGGAGCGTGGATAGGGAAGAGATAATGAGAGATAAAGACAGCGAAGATCAACAAGTGAGAAACGGGAGAAAAACAAGAAAAGTGGAACAGGAGTGGGAAGGACAGAAAAAATTAGAGGTGGAGACAGCGATAATCAAGAACTGAAAAAGAGTAAAGAACATGAAAAGTGAAGAAGAGGGGAAGAGTAGAGGCAGAGACAGCGAAGATCAGGAAAAAGGCAAGAAACATGAAAAGTGAAAGACAACTGGGAAGAGGAGGGCGAGGAAGAGGCAGAGGGTGAGCTTAGTTGAGACACTAAAAGACAGCACCATTCCAGTCTTTTCACAGACAGCACCATTCCAAATTCCCTTCTAGTACATCTGATGCCCTTTCTGTCCTACCACCACATACAGAAGTCCGTTCTGTACGAGGCCTTCAGCGCCCCTTTGCTCCTGAGCTACGTCTGCTCTATATAAGTACCCCTACATACACACATACATACACACATACACCAGACTGGAAAATGCTTCTCTCATCTGTGCCAACACTAGTGTCGCCCATGTCCTAGCATTTTCTGTCACCTACATGAGATCTTCCAGGTCTAAAGTCAACCTGCCACAGGCCCATGTCACATAGCCATGCCCCAACTGCCCTGAGCATCAGACTGTCCCCCACTGTTGTCACTACGGTCCCAGGAGCAGACTGCCACATTCCATGTTTCTCTGTCCACAGCAGAGATTGTCAGATGCCCTAGTACGCATAACCCTACTGCTTCAGCATCAGACTGTGACATATGAAGTCCTTTCTGCATCCATTAACAACATGCCACAGCTCAAAGACCCTGGTGCGACGGATCCTGGCTGTCACCTGCTGAGGTCCACAATGGCTCAGCACAATCTGCTGTAACATACCCAAGTCCTTTGCATGCCAGATTGTCTCGGGCCTGAATGACTACTGCTTCTAGAGCCAGTCTTTTACTAACCAGAGTCTATTCAGCTCCCAAGAACTACACTCGAACAAACTGAGATACATACTATCCCAGATTGTAACAAACTCAAGCCTTAATTCAGACTGTCATAAAACCAAGTTTCTCCTGCTCCAGCACAGATCATCATAAACCCAAGTCATAAACCCAAGTCCCTACAGTCCCAGCATAGACTGTCACAAAACCAAGTCTATGTTCCCCCCTACCCAGACTGTCATAAACACCAGCCTCTGCGGTCCCAGTGCGAGACTCCCAAATATTCCCTCTTCTCCACAACAAGTCTTCACACACCCAAGCCCATCCACGCCCCTACTTCCAATACTAGAGTATCACATGCACAAGTCTACACTCCAAAGATACTGCATTGCCACATATTAGGTTCCTACACTACAGTCTATATTGACAAAGATTTTGTTTGTGTTATGTTCTTAACAGAGACCAGACATAGAGCCCTTTTTGGTACTTAGAGAGCAACACAAATTGATGTTTGCCTAATACAACGCATCACATTGCTCAGCCTCAGGGAGGCCATAGGTGGTGCATTGACATTCCCAGTGCATCCACCCATGGATTTTGATGCAAACCCATATCTACAAAGAACTGTAGACACAGATTTTGTGCAAAAATCCTGGGCCTTCCTGAGGCAAGTGTAACGAGGAGCAATATCTTTATTTCTCTTTGTTATTTTCTCTTGGCATGTGTGCTGAATTATGCAGAACACGTGTAAGTAGGAAATAGCTTTTGTGCGGAAGGATAAACTATTCTAACCACAACGCAGACACTCTTTCCCTATGGCACAAGGGTGCCTACGTAGGCACTAGGCAGCGCAAATCGCACCAGTGCATGATGAGAGCAGAACAGTGCCATTTCTTTGAACATCTGATGCAGTTCTGCTTTCCCCAGGTGACATAAAGCAGCGCAGCAACTTTGCTTGGTGCACTGAGATGCACCACGTGTTAGTAAATCTGACCTCCTATGTCACAGATGTCATATACACAAGTCTATTTTGTCCCTGTGCTAGATTGCCACCTACCCAGGCTCCTCTGATCTTCAGCACAAGACTGTCAAACACCCGTCTATCCATCACCAGCACCAGATGGCCACATTTACAGGCTCTTAGTTTCATCCTCTTATGCACCTGATTGATGACATGCCCAGGCAAATTTATTAGGTCATCCCTGGTACCTGGATGCTGAATGTCTAGTTCCTTCTGCACCATTCAATTCTAGGCCATCAGAATTTACCCCTCAACCGAGCACCTTTAGCATTAAGAGAGGGGCAGGGATATCCAACATTTGCTCATGGAAAGATGTGCCCTTTGTCCATGCTCTCACCCCTCCCTGTAACCCAGGTGCCCTTGTCTTGTAACTGCCAATGTATCACTTACCTGATTTTAGGGTTATTACGTCTGACCACCTTGTAAGTGTTTGATCTCCGTTTAGGTTAAACACAATAAAAATTGCCCTGTAATTGAAAGTTCAGAAAATAAGGTGAAATGGAAGGTTTGCAACTTCAGACATTCCTAAAAATACGTTCGAAATGATGTAGGCTCCGCTGTACATATGTAAATGGCTATGAAATGTCATTCTTGTTGTTCTAACCTTCTACCCCTTGCAGTGTAAACTTGTTTTTCGTAATGGTTTCAATATAAAGCTCCCTCACACTCAAAAATGGTTCTGGGGTGCTATAAAAGGCCTAAATAAATAAATAAATACATAAACACACCTGTGATTAGGACAAATGCACAAAAATGTATTGGAGTGGGCATAAGCTGCTTGAACCAACAGGACTGTTAAAGCTAGTTAGAAAAGCTCATCCCTGGACTCTGTGAGCCGTGACCTGTGACCCTGGAATGAGCACTGATCCTGGCTTTGGGCCAGAAAGTCAGAACCTCTATTGACTCAGACAGGGAGATCAGAATCTTTACTAACCCTGGACATGGGAGATCAGAAACGTTACTGACCAGGATACAGCACACCAGGACACAGCAAATCAGGAGCATTTGGAACTACTGTTGACCCAAATACAGGATTTCACAAAGATAATGTGACAGGACACGGAGATCAGGACCACTGATTATCTGGAAACAGAAGCCTGGGAACTTCGTTGACCCTGATAAAAGATCTTGACCCTTCTTGACCCAAACACAGGAGATAGGGACCAGTGGCGGCCCGTCCTTTAGGTCGGAGGGGCCACGCCCACCCCATGAAGAGTGTCTGTCAGGCTGAACAAAGGTCAGCCTGACAGACACTCTTCTTGCTCAGGTCAGGCAGCCAGGAGCAGACATGCGCGATTTGCGCAGACTCCTGGCTGCCTGAGCTGAACTTTGCTGGGCTGAGGAGATCACAGCTCCTATGTGCGTGACCTCCTCGGCCCAGCAAAGATGCCTCGAGGCCCTCCCCTGGGTGACGAGGAAAGCGCCACCCATTGACACTCTCCCTGGGCGCTTCAGTTTAAGCCCTGAAGTGCCCAGGGCGAGTGTCAATCAGTGACACTTCGTCACAGAGTGGGGTGGGGTCAGCAGTCTCACTGACCCCATCCCACTCTGTGACGAGGCTGGGACTGCTGCCTTCCCTCATTGGGAGGGAAGGCAGCAGTCCCAACCCTCCTGGGACCTGGAGGCTAAAGGTAAGTGTGTGTGTGTATGTATGTGTGTTATGTTTTTTCATTAAATGTTTTGTGCGCGCGTGCATGTTTGAGTGTTATGAGTGTTGTTAATGGATGTGCGTGCGTGTGTGTGAAAGAATGAATGTGTGTGATCTTGTAAAATGAATGTTTGGTGCGCGAGTGCATGTTTGAATGGAATGAGTGTTAATGGATGTGCGTGCATGCGTGTGTGTGTGAAAGAATGAATGTGTCTGATCTTGTAAAATGAATGTTTGGTGCGTGCGTGCATGTTTGAATGGAATGAGTGTTGTTAATGGATTTGCGTGCGTGCGTGTGTGTGTGAAAGAATGAATGTGTCTGATCTTGTAAAATGAATGTTTGGTGCGTGCGTGCATGTTTGAATGGAATGAGTGTTGTTAATGGATGAGCGTGCGTGCGTGTCTGTGTGTGAAAGAATGAGTCTGCGTGTGTGTGTGTGTGCCCCGCCAGCCCCCTCCCTCCCAAAGCTGCCCGCCGCCACTGATAGGGACTTCCAATGTTCTGCAGACAGATGATCAGACCTTCTACAGAATAAACAAACAGCAATTCAGAACTTTCACTAGCTTGGGTACTGGAAATCAGATTCACAACTGACATATACAGAAGAGATCAGAATCTTGATAGACACTAGAGATCAGACCCTCTACTCATCTGGACACAGGAGTTCAAGACTTCTACTAACCCACACTCATGAGATCAGGACATTTACCAACCACGACAAAGGACATTTGGGCATTTACTGATGTGGGCACAGGGATCAGCATCACCAACGGATGGGAGACAATCTGGATCAGTAATTACTTAGAAGCACGAAATTGGGATACGTAATGACCTGCAGACAGTAAAGCAGAACCTAGACATAGATCAGTACCAGACTTGCGACAAATGGACCACAAATGAAAGTACCAACATATCAAGGGTACATGCTGCAAACTCTTACTTAGAACCTACAGGGATCCTTATTTGGATACAGCTATGTTAATTTTCTAATTTCTGTTCTCTATACCTAAGAACTCAATGATTGTTAGCTACATTTAGGGGCAGTATTAAGTAACACTATTTACTCCAACGGGCCTGCACTGAAGGTCACACAGTCTGCCGCGTTAGCACTTGTGTTAATGACACCTCAGCCTTGTGACAAGTGAACATTTGAGTGGTGGCCTTTTCACCTGGATTTTGGAAGTGAGGAAGGCAGTAGCAAACACTCAAGGCTGGCATTCTTGCTCTACCCTTTAGATGCAGACTAGTGTTACGCAGCCCTGAAGAAGTCCAGTCACTGAAGGGACGTAACACATGTTGGCTGTTTTAATGATACATTAGTGCCTGTCAGGTCGGAGGAAGTTTAATTAAATAAGTAGTGATGTCTGATGTGTGTGTACAATATTAATACAGTGCTGCAAATGTGACCGTGTGTACTTGTGCAACCCGCTCACCATGATTACATTACCATTTGTCTCCGGTCATTAATGTGCATGTTGGGGAACTATATAGCACAAACATAAGTAGGGAACCAAAGACTGCTGCACTGTAGAGGGGCTCCGTCACGTGCTCCTCTGGTCTTATGCATTCTAAGAAGATGCGCATGTTCATCAGAAACATGTTATGCCCCAGTTCAACTATAAATACTCAATAGTAAAATGCTTGTGCAACGCAAGAAGTTTGGGAAGTGTGAAACATTGATCGACAGCTGAATGTATGTCCACTATAACACTGTGGGATGAGAAGTGGATGAAGGAATGACATTTGTGAACAGCGTTAAAGCCCTGTGAGCAGTATTGTGCTGGAAGTGAACTGCAATAGGAAATATTGTGGGCCCAAGAGACATGATACTGCCTCATCACAAAACTCCGTATTAGCATAATGTTCATCAAACTGTAATTTACAGAAGGTGTTAGGACTAATGCTCAGCAGTTAGTGTATCATCTGGAACAATGTATGATGATATATTTTATATGCCGTTTCTCGCGTGGGTTACATGCCCAAATGCATAGTTAAATACAAAACAAAAGCACTCTAAAATAAATCCCTGGAAATAAAAATTGCCAGCTTGTTACCTGACAACCTCTTAGGTGCTCATTACAAGGTGGCCCGATGGGACATATGTTGTTTATCTGCCCTGATAACTGCCAATAATCCGGGATCGTTATTTATCAGGGCTGATGAGTAGGACGTCATTAGTTTTCCTCAAATAAAATGTGGAATAACATGTAGATTTTAGTATTCCGCGTATTTTGTATCCCTTAAATATTGGCAGGTATGACCTCTTAGCGTTTACCTCCAGGGGACTTTCTCTAACCTCATAAATACCAGGTGTGGTGAATTTCGACAAACGTATAATAGCGCCACCTGGGAAAACAGGTGCTTGCACAGGGACCACAATCTAATGGGCCGCGCATAATGAGGGCCCCAGTGTATTCATCGGACGAGGGGAAGCCGGTACAGTTCTGCAAAAATACAGCTGCCTGCTGGACTTCATGCACACACTTCACTCACAGGCAGAACCACAATCCAGCACTGCAGCACCTCCCCGGATATCATGCATAACACCCACGGCTTCCCACTGAGACCATACCACAGCCCTCCACCCCGCCAACCATGCAAAGCGCCACCGATTCCATGAAGTGCAACACGGTACACAATGTAGAACTTTGCTGGTTAGTTCATAGTCTTTCCCCGTCCCTCGCACTGAACTTACTCCTGTGTAATTCAGTCTCTGGTGTACGGTTGTGCAGTGACTGACGGGTAGTCTTTTGTGGATAGCCGTCAGAAGGCCAGGCGTAAATTAGGCCATTTTTAGCCATGGTATTACAGCTATAAATGGCCTTGTGAATCAGGTCTATAAAGTGCTTAGAAACATACTTGTTACCAGTTTCAGTTAGAGGTGCCAAGGACTGTATGGTCCCCTTCCCATCCCCCTTTACATTCCTGAATAGACACGAAGCATGGTGACTGGCAGTGGGAAGCTGAGAACACATCTCCGCAGAGCTTCTCTTCTTATAAGTTTTAAGGGTTGTTTTCAGTAGTTCCACATTGGGCTATTATGCTTTTAACGGGCCATTGCCAGTACCATGGTGCACGACTGTCACACACAGCACCGTCCTACTGAATAATTCACAGGTTTTCAGCAGGCCTCTTTCTTTTAGGGGCACTGCACTTCTCAAGGAGGCAGATGGATTTTTATTGACATAATACGATAAACAGTTGCCGGTCAAATCCGAGATATGAATGGGCAATGTCTAAATCCTTGTGTGACTTTTAAGAAATCGGGAAGATAAATGAAAATCTGCCTTATCACAGGATTGCAATCCCGTGCCTTGACATTAGGTCATGGTGCTCTCAAGTCAGCAGCTTCTATGCCTCATATGCTCAAACTCTACTAGGATTTCAGAGCCATTGACTCATAAGGAAATCCACAGAATTCCATATCTCATAGTCATGTGATTCTCCAATAGGTAGGTGGAAACGTCAGTCACCAAGAAGTACCTTACGACTGAATGACACTGCTCCGGTCGATAGCCTTTCCAGAAACTCTAGCTTAGTTGTTGAATACGCCTGCGCAGAGAGGTTTATTGTGTTCACAGAACCTATCTTGGTGAGACATTTGTTATGTTAAGATTCCTGTTGCAACTAATCTCCTACAGCTTCCCGTGCCAACATTCTAGGACCAAAAAGGGGCGGAACTTTTCAGGTTGTGAAACTGCTAATTAGCATAGTGGTGACATCACCGGAAATGATTTCATATGACATTTTACAGTAGTGACATCAGTGCAAATTATACCGAGACAATCAGAAAAGAGCCCCCCTGCCAGAGCACATGAAGCAGAGGTCAGTCGCTGGCAACTGATGCACTTCTGACAATTATCGTTTTGGCCTCACATCTGTTCCAACAAGCTCTGGCAAAGCCTGTAAGTCTGGTCTTGAAAGCCATCGTTAATTTTATTTTTATTTTTTATTGCAAATATATATTATAAATAGAAAAATAAGAGAATAACATGCTACTGCCTAAACCCTCGTGGTCATATGCTTGCAATAAATATTTTTACATTTAAAACTTATTTCACAATTGCATACAATTTTAATAGAGCACTTGTGTTCCTAAAAGCCCATTTTTTAATTTAATGCACATCACAAGAATTTACCACTCTTATTGATGAATAGAAAATATAGTAAGTTTTGAATTAATCACTGTACTATGATGGTATACTTTAAAAAGACTAAGATGAGTAAAAAGTCTTCCGAACCTAGAGAGGCAGTGAGGGCAAAGGAGTGGTGAATCGAACAATAGAGAAAAGGCTATGACCCATTGAGGTACAGGAATGGATAAGCATCAATGCCTGCATTACTGTGCTTTTGTTCATAAAGTAAAAATCAGCACAGCCTCTTAAAAAGATAGAATCCTGACACAGACACAGCCACTCCACAACACTACTCCACCCTACACCACTCCACGATACTCTACTCCACTCTAGGCCATGCCACTCTATGCCACTACATGCTTCTTTACTCCACTCTTCGCCACTGCCCTCTACTACACTATACTCTACTACATTCCATTTTACTCTACTCCACTCTATGACACTTTACTCCACTCTACGACACTCTACTACAATACAAACTATGACATTCCATTCTTGGCACTCCACTCCAAGCTAAGCCACTCCACTCCATGCCAGTCCACTCTAAGCCACTCCACCCTACTCCATTCTACTCCTCTCCATGACACTCTACTCAACTCCACTCCATTCCAATCCAATTCACAATACTACATGCCTCTCCATTTCACTCTGTGCCACTCCACTCTACTCACTTTACTCCACTCTACGTTACACCGCTCTACTCTATGCCATTCCACTCTATGCTACTGTACTCCACTCCACTCTACTCCACTCTACGACACTGTACTGCACTCTACAACACTCCACTCTACTCCATTTCACTTTATGATATCCCACTCAATGATGTCACTCCACTCTACACCACTCCACTTTAAGAGACTCTACTCTACTCCACTCCTCCCTACGATATTATACTTCACTCTATGACACTTCTCCAATCTTTATCACACCATGGCACTACTCCACTCTATGCCACTTCACAACACTCTACTCCACTCTATGCCACTCCACGACACTCTACTCCACTCTATGCCACTCCCCTGTACGCCACTGCATGCTACTTTACTCCTCTCTTCGACACTCCACTCTTTGACACTCTACTCCACCACACTCTACTTCACTCTATGCCACTCAACTCCATTCCACTCTACCACACCACACTCCACTCTACGACACCCTACTCCACTCTACTCTATTGCACTCCACTCTGCAGTGCTCTACTGCACTCCATTCTACAAAACTCTACTAGACTACACTTCATGACACTCCACTCTAGAACACTCTACTCTATGCCACACTAAGCCACTACACTCTATGCCACCCCACTGGACGTCACTCCACTCTACTCCTGTCCACTCTCAGACACTCCATACCACTCCATTCCACTCTACAACACTCCACTCTACTCCACTTTTCTCTAATCTATGACAGTTTACTCCACTCTACGCCACTCCTCTTTATGCCTCAACACCACTCTGCTCTACAGCAGTCTACTACACTCCATGCCACTCCAAGCTACACATCTCCACTCAATGCTACTCCACTCTACACCACAACACTCTGCGTCACTCTACTCCATCACACTCGATGCCACTCCACTCTTACGCCACTCCATTCTATGACACCCCACTCTATGCTCCTATTCTCCACTCTATGCCACTCTATTGATGATATTACACTCTAAGGCATTCAACTCCACTCTTACGCCACTCCACTCTACGACACCACACTCTACTTCACTCTATGCCACTCAACTCCATTCCACTCTACCACACCACACTACACTCTACGACACCCTACTCCACTCTACTCTATTGCACTCCACTCTGCAGCGCTCTACTGCACTCCATTCTACAAAACTCTACTAGACTACACTTCATGACACTCCACTCTAGAACACTCTACTCTATGCCACACTAAGCCACTACACTCTATGCCACCCCACTGGACATCACTACACTCTACTCCTGTCCACTCTACGACACTCCATACCACTCCATTCCACTCTACAACACTCCACTCTACTCCACTTTTCTCTAATCTATGACAGTTTACTCCACTCTACGCCACTCCTCTTTATGCCTCAACACCACTCTGCTCTACAGCAGTCTACTACACTCCATGCCACTCCAAGCTACACATCTCCACTCAATGCTACTCCACTCTACACCACAACACTCTGCGTCACTCTACTCCATGACACTCTATGCCACTCCACTCTTAAGCCACTCCATTCTATGACACCCCACTCTATGCTCCTATTCTCCACTCTATGCCACTCTATTGATGATATTACACTCTAAGGCATTCAACTCCACTCTTACGCCACTCCACTCTACGACACTCTACATCAATCTACTTCACTCCCCATACTACTCTACTCTACTGTACTCCACTCTATTCCTCTCCACTCAACACTATATCCCACTCTACGCCACTCAACTGTGTAACATTATGAGGGAAACTTGAGTGAGTGGGTCCTTTACATGATAAGGAGCGGAGTATGTGCTAAAGGTAATATTGGATGATCACCATGTAGAGGGATTGATTACAGTATTCTCCCATAATTTGTGCCCCCTGGAAAACCTTAAGAAATGTCTGGAGATTGATACTCCCGGTACACAGAAGTGAGATATGGAAGTTAAACAGGGGAATAGTCTGTTTGAATACAGGTGCTGATTTGAGTGGTATTGTTGTTCCTTTAGAACACTGTAGAGGTGCTTTTAAACTGTGACTGGATAGAGTGGATCTTGTAGTTTGAAGTGCACCGGAAGGCATACAGCATCACTACTGATGGTAGACACATTCTGTGAGTAAATCCAGTGATAGAAAATCATTTGGATACACGAGTGTTAGTTGTTTTAGCATGTATGATAGCCGCAAGGAGAAGGGAGTGGAAGTATTGTATGTGGATCTGATTGCCTTTCTTACATGAATGGGGATTTTTTAATAGCATTGCATATTGGAGCGATGTGTATGGTTTTCACTTATGAGGAGAGTGTTGAATCTTAAAATGAATTTTTTAATTAATTTTTGAATTAGTTTACTAACAGTATCTATTTTGAGCTGTTATGCTGTGTTCTGTATGTAACATACTGTTTGTTGTTTAAATCTTGTTGGAGGCACGATCTACGGTGCACTGGTAGTCCACATCTAGTGACAACAAAAGTAGGTGTGTGTTCTTGGAATGTCTAATTTTGTTCTCAGAAAATATCTCCCTGTTTCACATATTTGTATATGTGGTTGTAACGCATATATGTTTTCGTCTAAATGGGATTTTACATGATATTTGTATTATAGTAAGATTATAGTCATATATTTTTCTAGCCTTCTGAGGCATTCAATTGTATTGCGTTTTAAGTATTCATTTAAGTGTATAGCTTGTGTATGGAGCATTTGCTTGAGGTGAATCGCTTAGGTTTTTGGTTCATACAAAATTGCTAAAAAACATTGGCAAAGCCAATAGCTCTCATGTCGACAAGCGCTACTGACTTTGTAAATGCTTGTTAATATTTGTTTGAATGGAGGAGTGGCAGTGAGCTGCAGAAGATAAGGCTTCCCAAAAAACTGTAGAATCAGAGACAGAAATATGTAGGCAGCAGGACTGCCAAAAGGTGATAGCCTACCACCTAAACAAGATGGGATGGGAAAGAGGCATATCACAAAAGGGCTGTTATAATGGGGTAACTGATTTTAAAGAGTATGTTAATACATAGATAACTCTTCAAGGAATAACATGCAGACACTTCATCTACTTAGAATGAATTTTGTGGCACCCCTCATTGGGGTGTTTGAGGCTAAAAGCAATTTGATTATAATTGCCTTCCTCCACACATCAACTAACTTTTTGTGATTTAGCGCCCAATTTAGATCTTGGTGGAGAGGAAACACTTGCAATGGCGACACAGTTTCCTCCCCGCCAAGACTATGGGCTGTTTACTCAATTTAAATGCAGACATACAATAGTTAGATGACAGAGGAGACTATGTATCAGATATGGTCAAACTAGTCTGATGGTCCGACAGAGTAAATGCCGTCAGAGATTTGGCCGTATGTCCACCCACCTAATTTAGCTGAGTGGACATATAGCCATTTTTCAAATCCCAGCTCCACAAGGAAAACACCAGAAGGTAAGGTGCATTGAAAAGTGCTAAATGCCCACCTTGCCATGAGAGGAAACCCCCACGTGAGCTTATCTTTTTTTATTTTCACAAAGTAAATCCCACTTTGAGATTTTCTTTTTAAAAATATAAAAACTCTGTAAATTTGATGTATGGCTCCATCATGTTTGATGGAGCTGTCTGGCAAAGTGATAAAACATTGGCAGGAATCACCATCTTTGCAGTTCCTGCCAATGCTTGAAATGTCTGCCAGACCGATGGATGGTCTGCACCTCCTTCAGGGAAACAGAGTAATTTACTCCATCATCCTGGAGGAGCATGGGCCGACCACCAAATTTAAATGAGGCCCATAGTTACATGATGCAATCTAAGGTCCATGATATATGAAACACATGTCTTTTGCTTTTGACTCCCTTGAAATGTAGCTTTTTGCTTCTTCTCTTGGAAATAGGGTGGACCTTCATATTTTAGTGGTGCATCTGCCACTATATTAGAACAAAGAACTTCAGACACCGTGCGAAAGATCATTCCAATCGTTCTCAGAAAAATGGTCCTAGCACTTTCCTTTACCTCAGAGATCAGCAGTCTAGATTAAGTAGTCCCTAATGGATCCTCTTCATTGTTTACTTTCTTTAATCTACAGCTTTGGTCAATTTAAAGTCTTTTCCAGGACAGTTCAGTCATCAACCGAAGGCACGCAGGTCTTTCTCAGTTTCTTGCCTGACCCATCCCAGGCTACATCCAGACCTGTATGGTCAAAAATTGCCTCCAACTGAAAATCTCTAAAACTAAGATTGTCGCTGACAGTACAAAAAAGAAGGCCTACATTAGCTGCCATTATACTTCTTGGCTTAGATGTGTAGTTCACAAATACAGTCAGAGAGTTGGTGTAGTGATTGATTGCTAAAGCCTACTTATCATTCAAGTATACTCAGCTGTAAGGAGCTGCTTTCATCAATTAGACAATTCAATGTCATTTCTATAAAAAATGATGTGTTGAGAGACATGATAAATTCTGCTTGGACTACTACAACATGCGTTATTGTGGTATGCCTCTAAACACAGGATGCAGCCACCAATGCTATAACTTTGCTCGCAAAAAGGACCACTTTTGGGATCATACACTGACTTCCAGTACCAGGCTGTATTCAGTTCAGTACTGCATGGCCTATTATCTAATGCCAAAACTACCAGGCTCTGGCTGGGTGGACCACAAAGAAATGCCCCTATTTTCAATTTACAGAGCAAGACGAAACCACTGTTGATGACATCAGAGTTCAACCTTAACATCTGAGGTGGTCTCTCCTGCTCGCAACTAGTTCCTTTGACTGGACCAGTGGTTTCCAAACTCTGTGGTGCGGCAACCTGGGGTGCTGCCAAAACCAGCCAGGGGTGCTGCAGTCACAGTAGCTGAGCAGAATCCATTATAAAATCCACTTTACCTCTGAAGTACAGATTGGGTGCGCTGCATCTGGTGCTTACTAGGTGATACACTTGCTGTCCCAGAGGGAATATCACGCCCGGCTGCAGGCTCCAGTGCATCCTCCATGTTTGCTTTTCACAATGCGTAGGAATGCCTGACGTTTAAAGGTTTATCTGTGCTAATGTTTTACGATGGAAATGCATGTTATCAAATCGTCGAATAGAACCTTATTATGCAATGAAGGATAAACTAAGACTGTCCCCAAGGATAAAAAAAACTGTTGATAAACAGCACAATAAACAGAAAGAAATGGGTGTATTTGTTTTCTGGTAGCTTCCAACGTAGTTTTCTACTGTGTAAATGAGGTGGATAGAATTTGCCCCAAGACATCATTCATCATTAACATATATGCAGCTGGCCATATGGTTTACTTGGTATTGGACCGCTGAGCTGCACAATGCACGAGGGAACAAGGCCCATCTTTGATAAACTTCAGGTTTAATCTTCTAGAAACTTTGGCCTGTAAGTCCAGCTCCTGGCTGAGCGTGCACAAACATCAAACAGATGCAGTCACTGCAGGGCCCCAGGGAGCACAAATACTTGAAAGGATAGAGTAGACATATGCTTGCATTGCACGCTCTATTCTTCATACCTCCATCTCAATTATTTTCAGGGATTAAAATGGAAGCACTACAGAGGTCGGGTTTACAAACCATCCCTCCCTCCCCTAGCAGTCTCCCCTATCCCTGCCAAAAAAAACATAATGTAACGGGGAGCCGCGGGCAATAGGCAATTGGCCAGGAGAGCTGCGGGTCGAAAAACTTTGTGAACTAATGCATTAGGCTTTCTCCCTCAATTACGATCTTCAAGAAAGAGTTGAAAATGTGTCTGATTAGGCGGTCAGCATTTAAAGACAAGATGCACCTGGAATTTCTGACCCCATGGTATGGGCATTCTGAGGTTAAGCTATACCCTTAGAAAAGGCGAATACAGCAGGAATCGGTGTTTGCACAATGATTTCCACATTTTCCCTTTACATATTTTGCCAGCCAAAACCAGCACAAGCACGATACCACAGAGACAATCTTTCTGTAATGTATTTCAAATAAAGTGGAACCTCTTATTTTAACTCAACTCAACTCAGCTTAGACTTACACCAGTGCCCTTAGAATTACAACAGTGCCCATAACAGTGTGATTTATACTAATACTGATGGCTGGGAAAAAACCTATAGCTTGGCAAACTTGTCAACTCTCTCAATTTGAGGCGGTAGGCGATCCCTTTTTACGTATTTATACGATTTGTTAGGTCGAGCGTTAGCGTTCGGCCTGCTGTATACTTTTAAGTATACCATAGAGTGAGTTCCAGCTTTTTGATTTGTTAGTTGCAGTGTCCTTCAAAAATCCTTGCTTGCTAGTGGTCAGTTCTGCCTCCTTGTCCTGCCTTTTTTCACTTTGGGAGCAGCACAAAGTACTGTGTAATTACGCTATGTCCTGTTTATCTCTTCTGTAAGGGACTTTTTTTGGGCATTTGCCTGTTTCACCTCAACAGTGTGGGTGCTTGTTCAGTTACTCCTCCCCACCAGCTCCCTCTGTAAACATAAACCAACAGCAGAGGGGGGATTTTCCAGGGCCAGCTCACCCTCGCTCTCTTCCTTTTGTTATTTTCAGTCTGTGTGGCAATAAGTCCAGTCAGTAATTTACAACGCTATGAGCTCTAACTCGACCACACACGAGACTATTGCATTCCAAATGCTTGTTATTCTTTGGGAACTTTGCAATGTTTCCTGACTCACCGTCTCCTTTGCTATTGCTAAGTTTTTTGTGCATTGCTAGATCATTTTCACTGCAAAGAAAGATACGGTTTACTCCATTTGAACCCTGTCTAATTTGAAAATATATGCAGAAAATGTCTCCACAAGTTTATCTTTTGCAAAGCTTTTCTATGCATAATGGGAAATATTTACTGAATATGTATCTTTAACTTGACCGTTTCTGTAGAGTTTCTATGCATAATAGCATTGTGCAGGGTAAAAAAACAGAACAGCGCTTATTGGTAGTCTGTAATACATTTCTCACATTCAGCGTAAACGGTCCTTGATTTGGATCCCGAGTTGAATGCAAATTCTTTGATGACCGTTTTTTCTCTGCGGAAATCCTTCCAGATATTTTCAGGAGTAACTGGCAGGGAGTATGTGGGAAAGAAACCATGTTGCTTCTGGTCAGAACTGAATGGTATTCCCCATTACAACATGTGCCCCCTCGTGCTCTCGCTGGCTCTTTCCTTCTCTTCTCACTCTCTCTCGAAGCCTCCCTGTGCCTGTGGCCATTAACCTCAGGGAGCAGGGAGAAGTGACAAAGGCATCAAGAGAGGCCCTACAAAACAAGCATTTTCAATGTAACGGGTCTCACATTTGCTCGAGTTAGAGCTATTAGCAGTGTAAAGAAAAAAAATGCAGCGCAATCGCGCTACGTAAAATGCAGCGCGATCGCGCTGCGTGGAAAATAAACAGATAAAGTAGTCCGGACCCCAGGCTCAAAACATCGAGCCTCGTATGTTTCTAGTAGTTTACCGGTGATGGGTAGGTGGGCTAAACACCGGAAAAGGCATGACGTATGCATGCCTTTCACAAATAAAGGCAAACGGATTTTAAAAGGCAAGCCCACGAACCAATGTAAGTGACTGACGTGGTATGGGCATGGTTTCAAGCCCAAAGAGAGATTAATGAATGGACTGAGCACTTTGCGCTCGCCCATAACCAGTCTCCAAGTGCTCGAGCCCACCGGGGAAATGTGCAGAGGAATAAATGTCCTGTCCGGCCCTAATCGCCGCTTAAACTCCTCCCCCCTTCCCTAAGGGCAAAACCAGCAGGGGTGTAACAGTTTTAACGACCATACATGCCAACCACCTCAGTAAGATGAGCTATTTTCAGCGACATACATCTTCTATTTCAACATTATTAGTGTTTAATCTAAGTGCACATACACGATCGCCAAGGTCACAAATTTCAGGCAGAAGTGGCAAATAATTTTTTTTTTTAAAATACAAACTTTGTAACTGCGTAACATTGTGACGTTTGGAAAACTTACAAAAACACCTCTCCAAAAAGTGATGACATGGGGCAGTGATAGACAGGCGCACGCCAGGCTTGTGGTGTGCAACAATTTAATTACAGAAATAGAGCTGAATGTATGGATTTAACACCCAGCATTAGCAAAGGAGACAAACATATACCGAATTTGGAGAAGTGTGTAACCGACACAGACGTTCCCAAGGGATCCTTAATTATCCACCAGAATGATTTGCATGTTGGTTAGTGCATGAATTATAACACTTTGGACAGGACATGTTCATTGCACCTTTTTTCAGGCAGTTTGGATTTGTTTCTGCGTGTTTACGTGTTAGAGTTTGACAATACGTGCTTTTAATATGCATTTTGTAATTGCGTTTTGTTTTCACCTTCGCCTTTCTTATTTCGGCTCTCAGATGTGATAATTGGGTTGGAATGTGGAATGATATGGAAATATTGCCCTCATTCGTAACACTGTTTCATCTCTGACTTGTTTGGGCATGTTTCATGTTTAAAATCCTTTCATATGTTGTTGCATGTACATGCACGCACCAGCTCTTGCATTATGCGTCAGTAATATTTTGACTGCTGCTTGCCATTCAAATGCTTGCTGGTTCTTGGCGTGTGCTTATGTTTGCACTCAGGCTTCACTGACATTTTGGGGGTCATTACAACCCTGGCGGTACAAGACCGCCAGGGATGTTATGATGGAAGCACCGCCAGCAGGCTGGCGGTGCTTCCCATGTCATTACGACCGCGGTCGCACCGCCAGGGCCAGCAGATTCCCGCCACAATGTAGCGCTGCCCAGGGGATTACGAGTCCCCCTACCGCCAGCCTTTTTCCGGCGGTTTGGACCGCCAGGAAAAGGCTGGCGGTACGGGGAGTCGCGGGGCCCCTGGGGGCCCCTGCACTGCCCATGCCACTGGCATGGGCAGTGCAGGGGCCCCCTGACAGGGCCCGTGCAGCTTTTCACTGTCTGCATAGTAGACAGTGAAAAGCGTGACGGGTGCAACTGCACCCATCGCACGGCCGCAACACCGCCGGCTCCTGTGTTGCGGCCGAGGTCCCCGCTGGGCCGGCGGCAGGAACTAGGTTTCCGCCCGCCGGCCCAGCGGGGATCTCCAAATAGCTGCTGCGGGGGTGCGGCCATCCAGCGGTCCGATCTTGGCGGGCGGCTCAGTCGTAATGAGGGCCTTTGTGTGTTGACTAACACATGAAATGCACCTGTGTACACTTGATTTTACCTGTTAAGTCTTAGTTTTATTTTACTATGCAAATAATCACAAGCCAACTCACTTTGCTTTTCACCTTTGAGTTACTGCATGGAAACCCAAGCAGGTAGCTACCGCCGGGCTCAGTTACTGTGAGCCAATGCAGAGGAGAATGGTTTACACTTAAATGACAGGATATAGTGACACCACGCACACGTCGCAAGCTAGTGTGAGTAAACGTCACCCCACCCCCGAGGCTATTTATAAAGAGGTTAGCCCGAGACAGGTGGAGGCTTGGAAGTGATATTGGCATCACTTTAAGCCTCGTGCAAAGATTATGTGCCTTTGCATAATAAACCTGCAATGTGGCCTACACCATTTGCTAGCAGCCTTTTTTTTTGTGCTTTGAAGATGGTTAAATAACACCAGTAGGCTACACATCCCTTCACCCAAACTACTAACTTTATAAAATACAGATCACATTTTTTAATTAGTCTTTGGGAAGAGCAGGTTTTACATGTAATTACCAAGTACAACGCTTTTCTTTTAATCCTTTGTCACACTGACTACTTTCTCTGCTCGTTTTTAGGGTCGAGCCTGTGAGAGCATGCGGTAGCACATGCATCTCTCTTGTTAGAGTCCAGCCTGCGAGAGCATGCAGTAGCACATGCATCTCTCTTGTTAGAGTCCAGTGTGCAAGAGCATGCGGTAGCACATGCATCTCTCTTGTTAGAGTCCAGTCTTCAAGAGCATGTGGTATCACATGCATCTCACTTGCGATGCTCTACTGTTATCTAATAAGGGCTTTGGAGCCCACCCCTTGTTAGGTCAAGCATAGCAGCGCGCAAGCGTTGCTTTTCCATAGTGTTGATGTTTTTCTGGGCTTTTAACCACACCCATCACTATCACTCGTTCGTGGGCTTGCCTATTAAAAATCTTTTCTTTCGCTGTTAACTGCTTTACGTTTGTTCCTCCATAGGGCGGTTTCACACCCACGTTTTTTAATTGGCTTGCTTATGTCAACTGTTTAACTTTTTATTTTCAGTTTGTGTGGCAAGAAAAGTCCAGTTAGTAATTTCCAGAGCTAATAGCTCTAACTCGAGCAGACGCAAGCCCCATTACAGTTCAAATACACCAAGCAGATGGCTGTTTATTTCTGCATCTGCGGACCATGTTTTTGCCTTAACATCTAGTTTTGATCATATTCATCATTCACCAAAGACCCAGGTTCAGTTCGTGCCACTGCTCAGTTTGTTTTCATGAACATCAGGAGTTTGCCTATCACCCCATAATGGATGAGCTGTTTTAATTTCCGTTGTTATCAACCTCGTTATTTCTGCTTTCTGTACCACTGTTTACGATAAACTGGATATTTGCAATTTAGCCATAAATTCTGTGTGCAGGTGAGACAGGCTTCTGCATCCGGCGGGTGTTGGGCACACTGCTATATTTCCATTCTCACATTTTCTGTAAGCCTGTCATAATTTGGAAAACATATCCAGTCTCCATAGTGGAGGACGTTATATTACAGTGTATGGATATAATATTGACAATGGTGATGCACCCAAGACTTTATCATCTGAGCAGCAAATTGCTTCATGAAACAGCATCAGTTATGCAAAACTCAGCAGTAATCATGTTATCATTATTGGAAAGATGAAATGCTAAACCGCCCAAAGAGGATTCAAACCTGTGACCTTCAGACTACTCACAGATTTCTGCAATGTTATAGTAACACACTGAGATATTTTACTTTCAAATACAATATTTCGAAGTATTAATGCAGCTTTCCCAGATGTACCTTGCATATATTTGCAAATAAACAAT
The DNA here is from genome assembly GCF_031143425.1 of Pleurodeles waltl. Lineage (NCBI taxonomy): Eukaryota > Metazoa > Chordata > Amphibia > Caudata > Salamandridae > Pleurodeles > Pleurodeles waltl. The sequence goes on from NC_090441.1 coordinate 44,119,606, forward strand.
AAAAAGGTCAGACACATCTTCATACATGCAGTAAGGGAACACAGGTGTGTGCTAAAAAATGGAAAGGAATGAGAGAACAGATCTGCTTACAACAGAACATTTCCACATTCCAACAGCTGACCTGCTAGCGACCGCAGTGCGCCTTGAAATATACTTCAGTGCACTGTGCATGCAGCACAGTGACGTGCTTTTATCATATTTTGAACAGAATGACTCAGGGACCAGGACATCTCGGAGAGTTGAAATACACAGGAGGCTGAGACAGATCCCAAGTTGAATGCACTGATGAGACGGCCAGGGCAACCTGGAGAAAGAGTAGCCCCTGGAAATCTTGAACCCCAACACTGCGCCCCTTAAACTAGGATAAAATTGTCTCCTGTGCATACAAAGCCTGAGCTGAGACACAGATGAATTCCTAACATCACAAGCAGTTGTAAACTATATCAGACTCCTTTAAATTCCAGCTGCCCTATTGAAAAACTGCTTTGAGAACATTGCAGTGTTAACAGCGATTGTGTTCTCCAATTTAAAAATACTTTTAAAGGGTCAATAAAGGCGTAACATAAAAGATAACCATTGCATAAGTTCAGAACGTGGAGTACTTACCTAGCAAGCAATACTTTGTTTATAAATTTGACATTTTCGCCCTGTTCTTTGTTTCATTTCATCATGTAAGCCATTCTCAAGTTCTTGGTTAAAGCAATTTGACAAAAGCAATTAATCATCGCCCCTCTCCTTATTTAAATAGCACACACAGTTCAGCAATTATTATCATGTACCAATAGATTCTTGCCTTTTAACATTCTATAAACTTCAATCATTAGGAAATAAAATGTGGACAGGAATCTTTTTCATTGTTTCAGAATTTCCATTGCATTTTGTTATAACTTATGCACTACTAGGTAGAACCACGCAGTTTGAGTTTGAAGTGCCGTGTGTGAAAAAATATTCCATTAAGCCTACTGGCCCTTTATATGCAGGGCCACTGGAACTATGTGGTAAATGGACCAAAATATGTGGCAGGGTTGACCAATTAATGCGGCAAAAAAGTCCAGTTATGTATTTACAATGCCAATAGCTCCAACTCAAGTAAATGCGAGACCTATTGGATTGCAAATGCTTGTTAAGGCCTGCCACCGGCCTACAGACATTGGCCAATCTCATTACAGCTGTCACGCGCCCCTAAACTTGTCTTCCAGGCTAGAGGCCTGTCCCAAGGGCTAGCAGCGCACTGCACTACCAGCTTGTAGTGAGCGGGCATTGCACAGCGTTCTCATCATGCACCGTGGTTTCATGGCTAAACGTGTCATGTATTCAATTGCAGCAGTTAGTTTAGAGCCAGGGTGTAATACGTACCTGAAAGAGGTAGTTGGTGGCAGGGGGCCATTGCAGAAGGCTGCGTCTTGCGCGCAAGCGGTGTTGTCCCCAATACGCAGCATGGAATACTTCCCGGGTGGGGTTGGGCATACGTAAGCGTCTCCCGTGGTGTTCAAGGCAATGTAGTAATTTTGAGAGGCAAGTTTGCTACGTGGCAGTGAACTGACTGTGGTCCGTGTTACGGAAGTAAAGTCGATATTTGTTGAAGCTGTAAAAAAAAAAGAAACGGTGAGAAACTGCTATAAGTTATGGCTGGGTGAGTACACAGGCGCAGCACACGTGGCAGGATACTTGATTATAGGCAAAAATCATAAAGCAGTAGCCAAACAGTCTGAATGTATCTCTTGCACTATTATAACCGGTGAACATAATTTTCTCTTTTTTTCAATGAAGCTTAGACTGACAGTGCGGCTCCCTGGGGAAACTATTATCAAGCAATTTGTGTATTATACACAAAAAATGCAGTGCATGCGTCATCACTCATAAACAAACTCATTTTGTTTCAGGGGATTTTCTTTAATCCTAGCCTAGCCATGGGCGTAATGAGAGCTGGAAATGTTCTATTCGCTCATGTACATGATGTAAGGTTATGAAGATACATGTGAGTGACAGTCATGGGGGCAGGGATTTAGGAGCCAGGAAACTTCTTACTACTAAAATAAAAGGCCAGATTTACAAGACCTCAGAGCCTCCTTGCGCCACACTAGTGTCATTTGTTTTTACACTAATGTGGCTCAAGGAGGTAATTTTCGCCGCCTCATATTTACAAAGTGGCGCAATGCATGCACTGCAGCACTTTGTGACTCCTTACGCCACATTACGCCTGTGCCAGGCCTAATGTATGTGGGGGTGGTGTTCCGGCATTAAGAGGCCCACAAAAATGGTGCAGTAAAATTGTGAAATCTACAAGATTTCACTGCACCATTTTTGGTGTTATTTTTAACGCCTGCTCAAAGCAGGCGTTAAAGTGACACACCCATTTTAATCAATGGGCCTCTTTGCAGGTTCCTGCACTAGCGTCGACATTTTTATAAATACGGCACACCCATGATGTCGTTAGGTGGGGCAAGTACAATGCAAGAAAACTGGCACATACGCACTGATGTGTCAGTTTCTTGAAAATAGGCCCCAAAAGAGCTTAAGACCCAACTCTACATGCAACGCCTTGTTGCTGAGTACCATTCTGCTACCTGTTTTACCTTGGCTGACCGCCTCCCCAGTTCTCCTTGATTTACGGCCCAATCACTTCTGCTCACCAAGCAAAACCTCACCCCTCAATCCCCCCCTGTACCCTATGCAACCTCCCTGGCCTGTCTCACATTGTCTACTGCACACACAGTTCCACCCTCACTGCCACTCACCTCACAGCCCTGCTAACCCTTCTCTTCCATGATGTGCTGTGTTGATGCGGCGTAGTGCAGCAGGTGAAGTGACGCCGGTGCAGGGATGCCCCCAGGGGCCCACTGAACCTTAATTATTGTCGCATTTCACAATAAAAACAGCAACCAGGTGGAACATGCCTTCCTTGCCTTAGGGCCCACAATGACTATGCCACTGGTTTTCGACATCCCTAGTACACCTTCCCCTCCTCCAGTCTCACCATGCTCCCCCTTCACCTCGCCGTCTTTCATGCTCTAAGCTTCGGCTAACCCCATGGCCCCTCCCTCTCTGCAAGTCAACGCACCAGGTTGGCCATTGCTAAACCTGTCCCTTTGTGCAGTATTGCACCATGCCATGTCCTTCTCCACCTCTTGCTTGTTCCCCAGGACCCAAACTGTCCTTCCCGTGTTCACCCTCACCACCACTGCTTCTGCCTTCACTTTGGAGAGTCCCAGTGCTTTATAACAAAGGTTTCTTTCACTCCCCAACAGGGGTCTCCAACCTCTTCTGTTGTGAGAGCTGCTTATGATCAATAAAAATATTCCTGAGCTACTAATATCATTAGTGTTGTAATAGTGATTCTATCAGACAAGATTATTTTAGTTGCCCTCCTATGCAAAATTACCCGTAGTGATACCATCTGCATCAAGCAAGGTAGCCAGCAGTAATGGAAAAAAAGCTTTGTCAATTTGGAATGCCTTTACATAGGTAATAGATCACAGCCATAGCTTAAATGTCCCTGGAAGCAAGGTAATATTAGTAATAAACCTCCCCAATGCATCATGATCTATCACTCAAATATCAGCTTTAAATATATTTTGGAAATTCAACCACCAGCTTGTCTCATTTCAACTACACATTTTTTTGTTTTGGTCTACATATAATAATTCAGTCAAGCAAAAGCTTCTAATTTAGGCTGGACTTGCCACATGAGAGCTACTTTTAAGCAGCTGGACAGCTACCAGTAGCTCACAAGTTACTCGTTGGAGAAGCCTGCTCTACAAATACATTCCCATACCAGCACATGTGTATTTGTCGTGGGTTACTGGGCAGAACTGGACATTTATGTGGATTAAGCACTTAACAGCAACGATAGAGCAAACTGCTGAAGCACACTGAGATTAGTTTATGTTCTGCGGGCTTCATTAGTGCATATTATAGTCCAGAAAAGAAAGCAAAAAGATTATTAGTTGCTTATTTTCATACACTTGGAGTGTAAATGGATGACTTATTCCTGACATTACCAACACCTCTGGCCAGTGCAGGGGCCTACTGTCCTCTCTGGAATCTCACTCACAGATACTGGAAAACCTTCCACATTGCAGAGGTAAAGAAACAAGCATACCCATAGGAAAGTGCATAAAATATCTTCCTTTGATTACTAAATTATATTGCATTGTACTGGTATTTATTTAGCAATATCCATAACCCTTTTGAGGCCTTAAGTGCGTTCTGAATGGGCTGATTGGGCCTGCACCCCTTTTAAGCACTGCAATGCCGTTGCCTCCACACCTGATTGGCCGGCTTGAAGCACTCCGACCAATCGGCAAGCCTTTCCTTCGTGTGCTTGGGCCTCCCATGGCCAGCTGGTCACGCCCTTGGGCGACATTTGTCATGGGCCCCAAACTGGTCCACCGCGCTGACTGACCTGCGAACCCAATGATCTGATTACATTATTTATATAGCTCTTCATACGCCTAGCAAGGCTGCGACAGGCTAACTTTTGTATCAGTTGTTTGTGCGCCTTTTGCAGTGCAAGGTTTACAGGGTGGAGTTGGCAGCTTGGCCAGTTAGGGCCATGCTGGTGAAAGTGCACCAGTTTTCTACAACAAAATGAAATGAAAGCACGGTGCACCTAATGTTGTGACCAGCTGTCAGCTGAGATGTATATCCCGGTTTTACCTGGAGTCCCTGTCTGTCTCATCACATTTCTTGGATCATGTATGAAATATTCTCTGTACCATGCTTGATAGAAGCCAATAAAAACATGTAAAACAAGCAAGCAATATAGCGGAGAGTATGAAAAAGGTGTTTTTGTGAAACCAGGTATATACCATCTTTAGGGTGAACAGTACCAAATGTAGAACCAGGCACTGATGTGTATCAGTTGAGTCCGCTTGGTTATATGGAGCACACTGTCCAGCATAAGAAGACCCAGCTCATAGGGGGCACTAATACACCATCCAAGGAGGGCTGTATAGAATCCAGAGGGCCAACTCATGGAAGGAGCTGGTAAACCATCAAGTGATTGTTATAGGGATCCACCTTGGAGTGACGGAGGACCAGCTGATTGAAAGATCTGTTAAACCATCAAGTGAGTGATACAGGGATCGGCCTTGGAGCAAAGGGGGAGGACCAGTTGATTGGAGGAGCTGTTAAACCATCAAGTGAGTGATATAGAGATCCACCTTGGAGTGACATCAGACCAGCTAATTGGAGGAGCTGTTAAGCCATCAAGTGAGTGATACAGGGATCCACCTTGGAGTGACATCAGACCAACTAATTGGAGGAGCTGTTAAGCCATCAAGTGAGTGATAAAGGGATCCACCTTGGAGTGACGGAGGCCCAGCTGATTGGAAGAGCTGTCAAACCATCAAGTGAGTGATACAGGGATCCACCTTGGAGCAAAGGAGGAGGACCAGTTGATTGGAGGAGCTGTTAGACCATCAAGTGGGTGGTATAGGGAGCCACCATGGAGCGACAGAGGACCAACTCATCGGAGGAGCTGTTAAACTATGAAGTGAATGGTATAAGGATCCACTTTAAAGTGACAAAGGACCAGCTCACTGGAGGAGTAGATAAACCACAAAGGGAGTTCTAAATGGAATCTACGTCTTAAACATACATGCATTTCCCTTTAAAAAATAAACATACAAAATCCTTATTATAAGATAAACATATTTTAGGACCGGCATCGAATATGCATAATAACCTTTCAAACGTTTGTGTATTCTGATTTTCAAAAACTTAAATAATGACATCACAAGTACAACATGTTTCAGACCCAGTGCATAACATCCATTGGCAAAGCCAATAGGTCTCACCTATGTAAGGACTATTGGCTTTGTCAATGAGTTTTAGCCATGTTGTACACCAGCGTGGCTGCTGTTCAGCGTGGCTAGAAGTCAGTTGCCTAGAGAAGAGTCACGTGGTGTGTTGTAAGGTGGAATGGCGAAGAGTCGAGTTGAGCATTGTAGAGTGGAATGGAAGAGAATGTTGTGTATTGGCGTGGCATAGCGTTGAGTCTCGTAGAGTGGCATACACTGGAGTGGCATAGAGTAGAGTGGACTGGTGTAGAATGCATTGGTGTAGTTTTGCAGAGTATAGTGATGTAAAGTGCAGTGGCATTGAATTTAGTGGCATACAATGCAGCATCATATAATGCAGTGGCATAGATTACAGTGGTGTATAGCAGAGTGCAGTGGTGCACAGTAGAGTGGCACAGAGTGAGTGGAGTGGTGCAGAGTAGAGTGGCACAGAGTAGAGTGCAGTGGTGTAAAGTGGAGTTGCATAGAGTAGAGTGGCATAGAGTGGTGCAGATTGGAGTGGCATAAAGTTGAGTGATGCATAGGCGCAGAATAGAATCAAGTGGCATAGAGTGCAGAGTAGAGACGAGTGGCATAGAGTGCAGTGGCGAACAGTGGTGCAGAGTAGAGTATAGTGCTGTAGAGGGAAGTGGCATAGAGTGCAGCGGCATAGAGTGGAGTAACGTACAGTGGAGGAGTGCAGAGTAGAGTGGCGTAGAGTTAAGTGACGGAGAGTAGAGTGTCAGAGTGCAGTGGTGTAGAGTGGCATAGAGTACAGTGATGCATATTAGAGTGCAGTGGCATAGAGTGTAGTTTTGTAGAGTGCATTGGCGTAGAGAGCAGTGGTTAAGATTAGAGTGCAGTGGCATAGAGTGGAGTGGAGCAGAATGCAGTGGCGTAAAGTAGGTTGTTTCAGAGTAGAGAGAAGTGGCATAGAGTGGAGTGGTGCAGGGTAGAGTGCAGTTGCCTAAAGAGGCACAAAGTGGAATTGCATAGAGTAAAGTGGTGTAGAGAGTAGTGGCCTACAGTGCAGAGGTGCGGAGTAGATCAGAGTGGCATACAATGGATTGGCGTAGAGTGCGGGGCGGAGAGTTGAATGTTACAGTGTAAAGCGCACTGGCGTAGAGTGTTTTGGCATAGAGTGCAGTGGCATGCAGTGCAGTGTTGCAGAATTGCGTAGAGTGGAGTTGTGCAGAGCACGTTGGTGTGGCCTGGACTGTAGTGGTATACAGTGCAGTAGTGAAAAGTGAAGTGATGTAGAGTACAGTGGCGAAGAGTGCATTGGCATAGAGTAGAGTAGTACAGGTTTGAGTAGAAAGGCATAGTGTGAAGAGACATACAGTGCAGTCGCAAAGAGGGGAGTGTTGCAGAGTGCAGTGGCATTTAATGGTGTAAAGTGGAGTGGTGCAGAGTAGAGTGTAGTAATGTGGAGTGGTGCAGAGTAGAGTGGAGTATGTATAGTGTGGTATTGCGCTGCCATTACAGACAACACATTTTCAGTTGAAATCACCATTACAATCAACTGCACAGGCATACAGTTTTACTAATAAAACTATACAGTGCAGAAACGAAAATGTGTGGAAATTGCATCACCCGGTGTAATGATTTGTTTTGATTACATTAAAATATTTGTTTCCAGTGCACTTCAGAAATAACAAAAATGTCCCTCATTTGTGTTCCTAATTCCGATATATTCTGAAATACTTACACAGTTCATTTAAATGTTGTTGTGTGCTAGAATATTTTTTTTTGTAGCGCTGTTTAAGTTGTATAGTAGAAAGCATGGATATAGTATGTCCAATATGGGAAACACTAGGGGGCATATATACAAGCGCCACTGGAGCATCACTTTATGTGATGCTCCGGTGGCACTGTCCACTGCACCGTATTTACAAGGCGGCGTTAAGCTTAATGCCACCTTGTAAATACGGCCCCTTCACACGCAGCACTTTGAATGGAAGGGGCTTGCAATGGGTGTTGCTGTGGTATGCTGGGCACAGACTTTAGCTCTGAGCGACAGGGTAGGGTGCCTATGATGCCAAAGGCCATGCACAGTGAGGTTTAGTTGCAGGGCCTAACTTTTCATCAGGTTAGTTACCCAAGCTTCCGCAGACAGTCAGCCTTTGCTGCACATGGGTTTTGGCTGTGCACACCACCAGTTGGTTGTATTTTTGTTTTAATATTTGTAACCCTTTTGCTGCTAAGCCTTCCCCCTCCTAGTGCTAAGCAGTTTTTGGCTATTTAGGGTACTTTGCCCTTAGGTCCCCATAACATTTGGTCCACGTAATGTATCCACACCAAATTTGCGTCCCTTTTTACCAGCATTGTGGGGATTCTAAAGGTACCCGGGGTTTGTTAATTCCCCTAGAGGGAACTGAGAAATTAGCCAAAGTACAGCAAAAGTTGGATGTTTTGGGGAAAAAAGTGCTGCAGAAGAAAGTGTCTGTTTTTACCCTGCAAGTGGCATCAACGGAGGGTTGCGCTGCTGAAATCACCATCTTCCCAGCTTTCAGGAACAGGCAGACTTGAAATAGAAAACCAAATTTTTCAATACAGTTTTGGAATTTTACTGGGACATAGCATATGTTTCCTATTTTTGGGCTTTAACCTTCAACAAGCTAGTGGTACAAATGGCTATGAAACCAATAGTGGATCCTGAATGGCTATTCATTTTTGAAAACTAGATAAACTTCTGAATTCAGCAAGGGGTTTGTGTACATCTTTCAAGGTTTTCCTATAGAAAGTAACAGTTGAAATAAAAAAAATATTGAAATTGAGTTGAAAAAACAGCCATTTGTGTCTACATTTTCATCTGTTACTTTTAAGTATGGCAGATTTTCAAAAGCAATATAACGTCCTCTGGACCCTTCTGGTGTGGGAATATTTAGGCTTGTAGGTTCGCTAAGAACCCTACGTACCCACAGCCAATAACTGAGCTGCACCTTGCAATAATTTTTCATTGTGTACCGGGTCTACAGTCATTCATTTGGTAACAAATAAAGAGGGAGAAATAGGTATCAAGGAAACCCATGTATTTCCGAAATGGGCACAAGAGTTGGAGTTCAGAAGCAGTGGTTATTTGCATATTTCTGAATTTGGGGATACCCGTAATAGCATGTGAATTAGGGGCATTTCTCAAACTGAGCTCCTTCTTACACACTGTCTTCAATTTGGAAGGTACAAATGCAGACAAAGACAATTGGTAACAGCACTTATTCTACTATTCCATGTTCCCCTAAGTCTCCTGATAAAAATGGTACGTCACTTGTGCAGGTAGGCCTAATGCCCATGACAGGAAACGGCCCAAAACACAACGTAGACACAGCACATTTTCCCACCCAGCACTTACCCTTTTTTGCAAAGTGCCTAGCTGTGGATTTTGAGTCTTAGCTCAGCCGGCACCTAGGGAAACCTAGCAAACCTGTACATTTTTGAAAACTAGACACCCAGGGAAATCCGCTGTGGGGTAACATTTGTGTGGTTCTCACCAGGTTCTGTTACCCAGAATTCCTTTCAAATCTCAAAATGTGTCTAAGAAAACACAATTTTCTCATATTTCTGTGATGAAAAGTCCTGGAATCCGAAGGGAGTCACAAACTTCCTTCCACCCAGCATTCCCTCAAAGTCTTCCGATAAAAATGGTATGTCACTTGTGTGGTTAGGCCTAGTGCCCGTGACAGGAAACTGACCAAAACACAACATGGACACAGCACATTTTTCCACCTGAAACGGATCCTTTTTTTGCAATGTGCCTAGCTATGCTATGAATTTTGGGTCCTAGCTCAACCAGCACCTAGGAAAACCTAGCAAACCTGTAAATCTTCAGAAACTAGGCATCCAGGGGAATCCAGGATGGGGTGACTTGTGTGTCTCCCATCAGGTTGTTACCCAGAATCCCTTGCAAACCTCAAAATCTGTCTAAGAAAATACATTTTCCTCACATCTCTGTAATGGAAAGTTCTGGAATCTGGGAGGAGACATAAATTCCCTACCACCTAGCGTTCTGCTTGGTTTCCCGCTTAAAATGATACCTCACTTGTGTAGTTGGGCCAAGTGCCTGCGCTAGGGAAGGGGCAAAAAGAGTGTAGAAATTGAGGTGGAACCAAAACGGGTCCAAAAGGGCAGTTTTTTCCATACATTTTTAGACTGACTATGCTTTGGACACCTGCACAAGTAGGTCATAGTTTTTATCAGTACAGATGAGGCAATGCAGGGTGGTAAGAATGTTGTGGATTTTTGCGGATTCCGGAAGTTTCCATCACAGAAATGTAGGGAAAATGCAGGATTTCAGGCGAATTTGGAGGTTTGCAGGGCACTGTGGGTCAGAAAATGGTGTGGCGTGCATGTGAAGCACACCACCCTAGACACTCTAAATGTTTAGTTTTCAGAAGTGTTTGAGTCCAAGGGTTTTCCAGGTGGCAGCATACCCAAGCCCAAAGAGTGCAGCTGCTCACCATTACTATTAGGATGATATTGGGAGTTAGGCAAGCGCTCCTGGCCCATATGTAAAATCAACACCACAAAGAGTCAAATGTCCTCTTGTTTGAAATTGGGATGAGATGCTTTTGTCCACAGGGGAGCAGAAAGACTGTTTCCCCATTTTTGAGAGGGTGGAAGCATGGCCATGCCCATGCTGGGTAGCCCACACTCCTACAAAAATTAAGCCCTGGTGTCTAGTGATATTTCTGCCGCCCAGGGGGCAGATGTGCAGAAAGACTAATTCCTTTTTTGGGGGGTATGGGGCATGGCCATGCCATGCTGGGCAGACCCACCCCTACATATAAAAAAAAAAAGTAATCCCTGGTGCCTAGTGTTTTTTCTATCGCCCTTGGGAGGAAGACTGGCCTAAAAATAAGGCCAATCTGCCCGCAGGGGGAGCAGAAAACAGCCAAAATAATCGCCACATTATGGGGAACGGCTCTTGCCCAAAGGGCCACTACCCAACTTATATGTTCTAAAATTCGTGGTGTCTAGTGGTATTCTGCCCCTCAGGGTGCAGATGGCCTTATTTTTAGGCCAATCTGCCCCAGGGGTGTGGGGGGGGGGGCAGAAAATGGGGAAAAATAATGTGCAAATATTGGGAGCGACCTTTGCTTAAGGGGCCACTCCCTGACCCCCAAAAAATCCCTGATGGTTAGTGGGGTGGATCCCTGCTTCAGGATCGCTCTCCCTGAGCAATCAGGGCTATCCCCAAGCAGGGATACACTTGGGAGAGGTACAGTTGGAAAAGGGAGATTCTCTCCTTTCTAACGATACCACTCCTGTGTGCTTTGGTGCTCGGTGGGCTGAGATAGCCCATTGAGCCCCAAAGCAGTGAGAGTGAAATGAGCTGATCAGCTCATTTCACTTTCAATGTAATGAAGTCATTGCACCGTCTGGGATGGCTGGGGAAGCTGTTCCCCAGCACCCAGGTGAAAAAATCAAAAAATAAATCTGTCTGCTGTTTACAGCAGAGGGATTTGGCGGTCATGTGATGAGGACGGAACAGTTCTGTCCTCAGCACACGACCACCGTGGCTGAGGACGGAAACATCTGTCCTCAGCAACAAACTGGTTAAGGCTTTGCAAACCCTATTTTGGGGTTCTTTAACCCAACTTTTCTGCTGCGGAACTCAAATCAATGACAGGAGCAACGATCTCCATTGTACAATGAAGGGCTTTTACTTTTTAAATTGAGGCCCATGGACTGTCTAAATATCTTTAACCTTTAAACCAGTGGTTCCCAACCTTTTGACTTCGGTGGACCCCCATTTTATCAGTACTGGAGCCCGGGGACCCCCACTGAATCATTATTGGAACCCGAGGACCCCCACTGAGTAATTTCTGATAGCTGGGAACTAATATTCTTATATTTTTTAAGCAGTCGCGGACCCCCTGAGGAGGCTTCGCGGACCCCCAGGTGTCCCCGGCCCACAGGTTGTGAACCACTGCTTTAAACCTTGCAACCATCTCCAACTCATTTATGTAATGCTAATCTCTCTCAATTTACTGAATGGATTTACAACAAACAAAGCGAAAGCAGTTCCCTTAGTAAAGTTCATGTTTTATCAGAGTTTTTTTTGCAGTGGAAAGCAAAACACTGTTTTTTTAGCGTCCTATTAAGCATTCCCCCTCTTGAGAGAGCTGCATGAAACTCAAAATATCAAGAGTAAGCTAAACATGTTAAGTGTCTGCCACGTGTTGTGTAAACCCATAAAACCTCAACAAAGTTATTACCAAATCAATAATTTTCAAGCTCCCATTTGAGTTTGGCCCCTGAACCTTGTCAGAATTGAATGAAACCTCAGATTCCTTCATGTGGCTTAACATGCTAAAAGCCCATAATATTTCATGCACATTCATTAAAGAGCACCAAGGTTATTAGCGGGTGAATTTGTTTTTTTCCCTCTTGTTTTTCACTTTGCCCCTCGTGTCTGCATGAAACTTGCCATACCATAGAAGACTGAATATGCAGGCTCTCTGCCAAATATATTGTGGAAATCAAATGCTTTTTAGCAAATTAACATTTTTGATCCCTTCCTTTTAACTGTGTTACCTGTCACAAATCTGCACAAATGAATAGGTACAAAGAGTAAGCTAACCATGCTAAGCGTCAGCCAGATTTCATGCAAAATCCTTTAAAAAATGCCAAAGTTATGGGCAAATCAAAAATACACCTTCCCAACTGTCACAATATCTCAATTTAAGCCTAACAGAAAAATGTTTTAAATACCATTTTCTTGAAGACTATTAAAGAAAGGGTTTACACCAAAACTAATTAAAAGCACTTCTGTGTGTATAATTCAACCTTCAATCCATGTTTGGAGTAATTCCATAAAGCCATATTTCTCTGTATCAGACAGCAAAGAATCCTATGACAATTAAAATGGGACCTGCCACTTTATTAACCTCTGCTGCCCTTCGTGGCCCCTGCTTGAGCGATGTGCATGACGCTTGTTTTGCTGGAATTTGCACTTTTGCACTTTTTAGTGGAAGGTTTTTTACAGATTCATTAAATGGTACCAAAGTAACTAAGAAATCCAAAATTAATTTTCAATAGAAAGTGTGACCTAACTACAATAACACAATTGACTAACACATGTGTGAAGTATATATTTCTATCAAGAAGTTATTTTAAACATCATAGACTATGAAGCCGAAAATTGATTTGCAAATGTCACCAAATCCCCAAGATGTTAATATGGACCATATTAAATATGGAGCCCATTATACACTTGTTATATTACATGTTTATTTTTAGATATATTGTTATATTACATGTTCATTTTTAGATATATAGCCGAAAATCTGGTGTCTTCAAAGGGCGGTTAACAAAGGGAATGTGTTGGAATTAGAATGTTTATTTTTTTTAATGTTTCTTGAATAGTTAATAAAACAATAAACAATGGTGAAGGTGAGTATATGTAGACACTTTTGTGGGTGCAGTGTTTACCTCATGGTTATTAATTGATGGCTTTTGCCACATAATTCCCAAAACATGCATATTCAGCCAAATGTGTTGAGTTTATTTCAAATAGATGAACATAATACACCCAGAGAATGTGATGAATAATTTGTAATTCTTGCTGATTAATTTAGAAAGCCCTGCTGCATAGTGTGATCCTTCATACCACATAATCATAGAAGTCATGTTTGTGAAAGTGGTTGATTAGTTGGAGGTACTGAGTTCCACCACAAGTCATAATGGCATTTGTTAGCTGCAGTAAACTGTTTCAGTAATTTAAACCTGAGCTTAATCCTTGGTATCTGCGGCACAGAGAAGACAGGTCTAACTTGGAGAAAATATAAATACCATTCAGAAACACCAAAAACAGTTACATAGACAAAACTAAGCACCAGTGCAGTTCAGCTGATTACGGTGGAAAAGGACCTAGGTGTGATTCCATGCTGATGAGATAGAGCATGTGTCACATGCACCAAACATGTTCGACCCTGTCAGGAGTTTTACCTTTAGACTTAAGGGGTGATTTAGATTTTGGCAGAAGGGTTACTCCGACACAGCGATGACAGATACCCCGTCCGCCGAAATATAAATCCCATGGGAAATAATAGGATTTATATTTTGGTGGAGGGAATATCTGTCACCGTTGTGACAGAGTAACTCGTCTGCCAAATTCTAAATCAGGTCCCTAGTCTCGAAAATGGAAGTCAAAATCCCTCAGCAGGGCACAGCAGCAGCTGTATCCAAGGAGGGCTCCACAACATCAGATAGGCACTGGATGAAATCTCAGTGAAACTGTTGCTTTTGGTGTGAAAAGTTCAGAGTGGGAAAATTCAAATTTCACGCCCTGAGAAGTCCTCTCTCTGGCCGGATACTTTTGTCACCGTCGTATGTTCAAGATTTTTACCTTTGGGCTTAGTCTCTTTTTCAGAGCTCAATATCCTCCAGAGGGGCAGGGCTGTGGGGCTGTGTCAGACAAGCGCTCCACGAAGTTGCATACATTATTGCCCAGGTCCCACTGAAACATATTTGCTACTGCCGAGAACCTGTGAGTGGTAGAAACCTGTTTCTTCAGCCCAGTGAGCGGAGCTTGCACAGTCTAGCGGTACCATGAAGGGTATTGGGTGTCTGGTGGGGGTAGGGGCCGACACCCCCTCGATGCAAAGCCAAAGGCGCACAGGGGTTGGGAGCTCGGGGGTGGTATATTGAGCTATGACAAGCACATTTCATTAATGTAAATAATGATCAAACACTGTTATGAGCAGTATTCAAGATTGAATACATTTCTGAACATATTACTGTCTACCAAGCCATTATGTTTCCTACACACCTCAATACCCGTAAAAAAAAGAATATATGTATTCAATGAAAAAATAAAAGGTTCAAGTAATGTTATAGTTAGGTGACATCACACACAACATTTAAAAAACAAGATACTGCTGAAATTTGCCACTTATAGTACAACGAGTTAACTATATCTTGCGCCCCCGCTGTGCACTGGGTATGACCTCACATCTTACAGCATTCACAGTGGGCCTGATTTAAATCTTGGTGGAAGGAGTTACTCCATCACCAATGTGATGGATATCCCGTCCGCTGTATTACACTTCCATTATAGCCTATGGAACTTGTAATACGGCGGACAGGATATTCGTACTGTTTGTGATGGAGTACCCGACTCCCCCAAGATCTAAATCAAGCCCAAATTCTTAAATTACATCATTGATGACATTACTGATGAAATATCAAATTGAATCATTGACCTGAAAGTCAATGGCCCATTTGGGAAACATCATTTAAGTTAAATTAAAAAACTGTATTTAGGGTCGCAGGAACTTGGTTTCAGTTGTTTAGCCTGCAAGGTCCCAGTATGGCACCATAGTACCAGTATCATGGTATCAGAAAACATTTTTAAAATATTGGAAGGGTCTGCTGATAGACCATGTCCTGTGGCCAACCACCACTGTGCAGGCTGGAGGCCTTGTGCCGAGGGTGTTGACCACCTTCGTTGGTTTGAGGGCAGGGTCAATTTACTATTGCACAAAGCTGAAGGCTCTGTGCAGTGGAGTGTTGCCTGTACCCGAGGAGAGGCGTTGGCTATTTGAGGCCATCCTCCTGCTACCAAAGACTGTGCACAGCAAGAGGTTGGCCACCCGGGTGGGGATGGGTGCAGGGCCAGCCAGAGGCAATGCCTTGTGGCCAAGCTCCACTGTGCATGGGAAACGTCCTGTAGAGTGGGAGGTAAGCCACTAACGTGCAGTTGAGCACAGGACCTTGCCAAGCCTTGCAGCTATCTCCTAACTGTGCATGGCCTTGGGTGAGTTATGAAAAAGGGTGGTTGGTCACCCGCAGGGGGGTTGAGTGCACTGCCTGGCCAGACCCTGCAGGCAACCCCTTGCTGTGCTTGGCCTTTGGCTGTGCGCAGCAGGGCGGTCGGCTGCCCGCTGGGGTTTGGATGTAGAGACATGCACAGAAGAAGTGTTGCCCCTCTGGGACAAGCCACCTGCTGCACACAGCTGAATGCCATGCACAGCACATGTGTTAGCCCCCCCCCGGGGGGAAGGAGTGGGTGCAGGACTTGGCCAGAGGCCAGGCCCTGTGGCGAACTCTGTTCTGCACTCAGCCAAAGGTTGTGCGCTGCAGTGGGATAGGCCGCAGTTTGCCCAAAGGGTTCTGCATGTGCTCAACTTAGAATATGATTATATAAAAAAAACTCAGAAATTGATTGAAAAAAGCTAAGGTTAAGTGATGTTCCAGCTAAGTGTGATAATAAAATCTTAACTTACAATTAAAAATAGAAATTCACTGAAAAAAACCTGTTAAAGTGACATTATAGGTAGGTGTTGAAATAAGATAAGAACTTGCATATATAAAATGAAAAAACACTGATGTTTACCAGTTATAGTTTGTTGAATTAACTATACCTTGTGCTTCTGTAGTGACCTGCTTAGGAGCTCACATATTACAGCACTTATGGCATGTTAAATGACATCATTGAAGGCCTCACTGATGACATCCCAACTGCATAATTTATGATATTATTTATAACATCACTTACATCATTCATGATACTGCTGTCCACATTAGTCCAGAAACCCTTACATCATTTTAAAAAGGAAAGTTGATAGAAAATGTCCTAAAGTCACTGTGGGGGATTGAGGCTGTGATCTGGGATACAGAGAACACAGACGCAGATTTTTAACCCTTAGTAGGGGTTTTCGTGCTTTATTTTAAGTTCTGTGAGAGGTGGAACACAGTGATAGGATAGTAGCCTTTCCCCTTCCTTCCTTTTGTTTCTCTTCTTCCAATCTTTGGGACTTCCAGGGTCTTTAATGGTTTCCTTAATTTTCTCTCTTTCAGGTGGCGGTTTTCAGATGTCCTCCCCTTGGTCCACGATTTCCCTCGGAAGAACAACAGAGGATACAGCAGGTAAGTGGGACGATATTTTCTTGGTCTACTGATTTCTGTGATTAGTGAGGGGGGGAGGTGGGGCTGTGAGGGAAGTAGTGAGGGGTTAATTATACAAGTTCTAATAAGTTTTGTGGAGTTTTTCTTTTAGGGGGATAGTTAGGAACTTGTGAGGAGGAGGGGTTTTTTCTCTCTCTCTAGAAGTTGAGTGGGAGGGTGCCCTGGGTGTCTTTCCCGGCTCTCACCTCCTGTCTTTTCCCACCTTCCCTCTCCCCCCTCCCTTTCTCTTCCCTTACTGTTGTTGCCCTTAAAAAGGGTCCGTACCTTGTGTAGCCACGACCCTCCTGGGCCGTGGCAGGCTGCTTCGTGTCCTCCTCGAATCTCTGTTCCGGCCGTCTTCTCTCCGTCGGAATCTGCTCTCCGCTCCTGGTCTCCTTGTTCGCGTTCTTTTGGGAACTCCTCCGGCTCCGGTTTCTCCTCCCTCCTATTGGTCGCGGCGTCTCATGTTTTTAACGTTCCGGCAACCCGGAAGTCGGGCGCCGATTGCCGTCTCCGCCCCCACGCGTCTCCATGACGACGTGGGCGGAAGTCGGGGAAGGCGTCGGGCGAACGCCAATTCTGCGTGTTTGTAGGCGAGGCGAGCGACGCCCGCCTACACACCCCTTCCCATGAACAGGACTGGTTGAGTACCGTGGAGTCCGGACAGCGGGAGAGAATGTCAGCGGGACACTGTCGTGCCCCAGGTATGTGCCGGACCTGAAATGTAAAGGGTTGCAATTCAAGGAACCAGCGCAATACTCGTGAGTTGGTATCCTTATGGGAAGACAACCATGTTAATGGGGCATGATCAGTGTAAAGGATGAAAGGACGCCCCAGGAGGTAATATTGCAAACACTCTATCGCCCACTTTATGGCCAGGCATTCCTTCTCGATAGTAGGGTAGTTAAGTTCTCTAGGTAACAACTTCCTACTGATATATACAATGGGATGATCATATCCCTGTTCGTCTGGTTGTGCTAATACGGCCCCCAATCCGACATTTGAGGCGTCGGCAAAAAGATGGAAGGGTCTGGAAAAATCGGGACATCGTAATATGGGTTCAGTAGATAGGGCTTCTTTTAGCCAGTGAAATCCCTGGAGTTGCGCGGGGGAAAACGGGGGAAGGGTGCTTGAGTACCGTTTCTTTAATAGATCAGTCAAAGGGGCTGTAATGGTCGAGTATTGAGGTATGAACCATCGGTAATAACCTACCAGCCCCAGAAATGAACGTAGTTCTTTCTTAGTCTTGGGAAGTGGTATTTGTCTAATGGAGGCTACCTTATCTTTTTGTGGACTCAGTACTCCTTTACCGATGACATAGCCAAGATAGGAAATCTGGGTCTGTCTTATGACACATTTCTTTGGGTTGGCGGTAAGGCCTGCATCTGCTAACGCTGAGAATACTTTTCCTAGGTGTATGAGATGGTCTGACCAGGTAGAGCTAAAAATGACAATGTCATCGAGATAGGCAGCCGTAAAGTCATGGAAGGGTCTCAGAAGACGATCCATCAATCGTTGGAATGTGGCCGGGGCCCCATGAAGGCCGAATGGGAGGACGGTAAATTGATATAACCCCGAAGGGGCAAGGAACGCCGTCTTCTCTTTGTCTGAGGGAGCTAAGGGAATCTGCCAATATCCCTTCGTCAAGTCAATAGTGGTCATAAAGCGGGCTTGTCCGATTTTTTCTAACATCTCATCCACCCGGGGAATGGGATAGGTATCAAAAAGTGATACCTCATTGAGTTTCCGAAAGTCGATGCAGAAACGGACCGACCCATCCGGTTTCGGCACCAGTACTATAGGAGAGCACCATGGGCTGGTGGACGTCTCAATAACCCCAAGAGATAACATTTTTGTTATTTCGTCCTCTATAAGGATTTTTCTCGCTTCGGGGATACGATATGGACGTTGATGTACAATTTTGCCCTCCGGTGTTTGTATTTGACGTTGGACCCAAGAAGTTTTCCCTGGCAGTTCGGAGAAGAAACGGCCATGACTTTGGATTAATTTCATTATTTGCCGTGTCTCCATCTCAGAAAGGGACTCGTTGACCCTGGGAAGTTTTTGTGGTTCTAAATGGGAGGTGGGACATAGTTCTAGAGATAGTGGTTGATCTGGGGTGATCAGGTATGCCCTTGCTAGGGTAGGACTTCCATTTTCCGGGTCTTCCCATTTCTTTAATAGATTGATGTGATAAATTTGGGTTCGTCTGGGTTCGGTGTTTAATTCTACTAAGTAGGTAACCGGTGTGACCGCTTTTACTATCCGGTACGGCCCTTGCCATTTGGCTATCAGCTTATGCTCGGAGGTGGGACGGAGGATTAATACCTTATCGTCGGGTTGAAGAACCCGCAGTTGAGTACCCTGATCATAGTAATTTTTTTTAGTGTCTTGTGCCTTTTCTAAATGTTGTCTCACATCCTCCCACACTGTCTGGAGATGGATTTTTAATTTGTGAATATAATCTAGGATGGGTCGCTCCTCGTTATTTTCCTCTTCCCATAATTCCGCTGCCATGTCTAATAGATTCCTAGGTTGCCTCCCAAATACAAGTTCGAACGGGCTATGCCCGGTAGAAGATTGCTCGTGTGTTCTTATTGCATATAATACTAGGGGAAGTTTTTGATCCCAGTCTTTCCCAGTTTCGCTCACTATCTTCCTCAAAAGGGTTTTGATCGTACGATTGTATCGTTCCACTAAACCATCCGTTTGTGGGTGATATACTGATGTCTTGATTTGGAGGACACCTAGGGACTTACATATCTGTTTCATCAGTCCAGATACAAACGGTGTTCCCTGGTCGGTAAGAAGTTCTTCAGGAAACCCCACTCGGGCAAAGAATGCTATCATTGCTTGTGCTACCGCTTTAGTGGTGGTATTAGTGAGTGGAATAGCTTCAGGATATCTACTCGCATAATCTACTAAAACGAGAATATGAGTGTGTCCTTCACTGGATGGCAGAAGGGGCCCTACTAGGTCCATACCGACACGTTTGAAGGGAGTATCAATAATTGGTAATGGCCGTAACGGAGCTCTCCTAATGGCTCCTGGTTCTACCAGCTGACATTTCGGACAATGGGCACAATATCGCCGGATATGTGCATATACCCCGGGCCAGTAAAACCGTCTTAGTAAATATTCCTCGGTTTTCTCCCGGCCACAATGACCTCCCCCCGGTTGATTATGGGCTAGGAAGAGGACCTGTGTTCTATAGGGTTCGGGGACTACGAGTTGTCTCTTTTCTGTATTTGCGCTGGTGAGTACTCTATACAGCAAGTTCTTGTGTACCAAAAAGTAGGGACCTACCTCCCCAGTAGGGGCATTTTTGGCAGTTTTCCAGGCATTCACTAGTGTGGGATCTTCGTGTTGACTCATTCTAAAAGACATGGGGGCTGTGTCTATATTGGCCACCAATCTCTCTTTTCCTTCCGGTTCTTGTTTGGTTGCAAATCTATGTTTCTCTGCTCTCCTTTCTCTTCGGGTCAATTTTTTCCTTGTGGGCGGGCTAGATATGGAGTCCTTCAAGAAAGGGGCCGTACCCCACCACTCATCTACGGGATTATGTTTCCGGGTTTGGTCTAGAATCTCATAGAATCTCTGATAATCAGTCCCAATAACGCACTCCTCTATTAAGTTATCCATGAGCCCCACAGAGAGAAGATCCAGGTGAGTGTTCCATCCAACTTCTACCCTTGTAAGTGGATACTGAGCACGGTCTCCATGAATACAACATATGGTTACCCACTGATCATCAGTCTCTGGTACCGGGTGTATTATACTACGACGAATCACCGACTGACTGCATCCGGAGTCAATCAAGGCCAGGACCGGAGTCCCATTTATTCTAAGGGGGTGTTTAAAGGACACATCACTTTTTCCCAGGCATAGAACTCTTCCCCTAGTAACGCCTATTTCCATCGGTTCTACCCCCTCATGTTTTTTGGGACATCCGCGGGCGATATGACCCCACTCCCCACAACTAAAGCACGGAGGTTGATGCATGGGACTTCTTTCCGTACTTCGTGAGGGTCCTGGTTCTTCAGTTATTCGTCTGGGAGGAAAGTGAGGAGTTGTTATAGGCAATTTCCCCAAGGGTCGGGTTGGCTGATGTTTAACCTCCCCTGACCGGTGGTAAGCGCATGCTAGTTCTACGGCCATCTCAGTGTCTATTTTGGGGTGTTGCCTTATCTAGTTTCGGGTGCTGACCGGCAGGGAATCCAAGTACTGTTCTAGGATTATCACTTTGATAACGTCCTCACGTTCAGTCCCTATGGGTCCCAGCCATTTTAATCCCAGGCCCTTCACCCGGTAATAATAGGTCCGTGGGTCTTCATTGGGGCCCCATTTTACTTTTCTGAATTTTGCCCTGTAATACTCAGTGTCATGTCCCACACGTTCCAAAATACTTTTCTTTATCTCAGAGTATGGTGTGATACCACCCGGATTGGCAGCCTGATAAGCAGATTGAAGCGTGCCCGTTAGGAGGGGGGCAATGTATTGGCCCCACCTATCTTCAGGCCATTGGGCGGAGGAAGCGACTCTTTCGAAGTTCGTGAAAAAAGAATCAGGGTCTTCCCCCTCCTGATATTTTTGCAATACCGAACTTGGCACATTTGGATGCACCTTGCTGGCAGCAATGGTGTCTGTCAGTTTTTTTAAAGCCGTCTCATGGACCAATTGGTTACTGGCCATGATTGTCGCCTGACTTTTTAGAGCGGATTGTAGGGCCTCTCTGTCCTCCTTGGCCTCTCTTTGTTGTGTTTCCCACACTAACTGGAGGTGGCGCTGGCCTTCCGCAAGTTGTTTATTCATGTCCTCGAGACCTGGTTTGTCCTCCATGGTAGTACTGTCTCTGTAACCCGTCGTAATCCCACTTCTGACACCACTGTGGGGGATTGAGGCTGTGATCTGGGACACAGAGAACACAGACGCAGATTTTTAACTCTTAGTAGGGGTTTTCGTGCTTTATTTTAAGTTCTATGAGAGGTGGAACACAGTGATAGGATAGTAGCCTTTCCTTCCTTCCTTTTGTTTCTCTTCTTCCAATCTTTGGGACTTCCAGGGTCTTTAATGGTTTCCTTAATTTTCTCTCTTTCAGGTGGCGGTTTTCAGATGTCCTCCCCTTGGTCCACGATTTCCCTCGGAAGAACAACAGAGGATACAGCAGGTAAGTGGGACGATATTTTCTTGGTCTACTCATTTCTGTGATTAGTGAGGGGGGGAGGTGGGGCTGTGAGGGAAGTAGTGAGGGGTTAATTATACAAGTTCTAATAAGTTTTGTGGAGTTTTTCTTTTAGGGGGATAGTTAGGAACTTGTGAGGAGGAGGGTTTTTTTCTCTCTCTCTAGAAGTTGAGTGGGAGGGTGCTCTGGGTGTCTTTCCCGGCTCTCACCTCCTGTCTTTTCCCACCTTCCCTCTCCCCCCTCCCTTTCTCTTCCCTTACTGTTGTTGCCCTTAAAAAGGGTCCGTACCTTGTGTAGCCACAACCCTCCTGGGCCGTGGCAGGCTGCTTCATGTCCTCCTCGAATCTCTGTTCCGGCCGTCTTCTCTCCGTCGGAATCTGCTCTCCGCTCCTGGTCTCCTTGTTCGCGTTCTTTTGGGAACTCCTCCGGCTCCGGTTTCTCCTCCCTCCTCTTGGTCGCGGCGTCTCCTGTTTTTAACGTTCCGGCAACCCGGAAGTCGGGCGCTGATTGCCGTCTCCGCCCCCACGCGTCTCCATGACGACGTGGGCGGAAGTCAGGGAAGGCGTCGGGCGAACGCCAAGTCTGCATGTTTGTAGGCGAGGCGAGCGACGCCCGCCTACAGTCACATACAACATAGAGGGGGTTATTACAACTTTGGAGGAGGTGTTAATCGATCCCAAAAGTGATGGTAAAGTGACGGATATACCACCAGCCGTATTACGAGTCCATTATATCCTATGGAACTCGTAATATGGCCGGTGGTATGTCCGTCACTTTACCGTCACTTTTGGGACGGATTGACACCTCCTCCAAAGTTGTAATAACCCCCAGAGTTACTATATGTACATGTGTGGGCGCTTTGAGTGGAACTAGTGTGAGCCCTTAAGGTAAGTGTGGCTGTGCAATGTAAAGGTCATATGGTACACAATTTACCAACCAGTAAAGTGTTGTGTGCAAGTAGAACTCCATGTTAAACAAATTAAAAGCTGGGCCGACATCATGTGTGTTGCAGGGGCATATTTGCGCATAGACTGTGGCTTTAAGCCAAAGCTTGTGACAAAAATTTATGAGAAAGGCAAAAGCTTTTGTTCACAATAGATTATCTGCCTGTAGATGTCTGGGCAACTTCATATTTTAAATAGTTGTTATATAGTGCTATAAATACATTCTAATTAAAGAGGATGTTGGTTGGAAATGGCCTTTTCTGCAGGGTTATTCCCAAATGTTTTGCCTTCCTCCTTCTATTTTTCTGACATTTTTGTTGGCTTTAGGACTCTGGGCTCTTTCTCACTTCTAATGAGTGCAAATGTGCATGTGCTCTCTACCCTAAAACATGAAATGATTGGCTTACACCTGTTTGGTATATTTAATTTACCTCTAAGTCCCTTTTAAAGTGGTATACGATATACCCAGGGCCTGTAAATTAAAAGCTACAAGTGAGCCTGCAGCGCTGATTGTACCACCCACAGAAGTAGCATTCCAAACCTCTCTCGGGCCTGCATATGCAGTTTACTGCCACCTTGACTTGGCATTTCAAACTACTTGCCAAGGCCTAGACTCCCATTTTACTACACTTAAGTCACCCCCAAAGTAGGCTGTAGGTGGCCCTATGGGCAGGGTGATGTGTATGTAAAAGGCAGGACATGTACTTTTATGTTTTTCATGTCCTAGTAGTGACAAAAATATAATGCTTTTCACTACTATTAGGGAAGCTCCTCTCAGGTTAGTATTGGGAATTCCCTTATGTACTTTTAAGTGGTAATTTCTGATCTGGAAGGTGTAGTGTGGGCATGTTTGGAATAGAAGTGAGAAATCCTGCTTACTGGTGTAGTTGGATTTTACATTACTATCTGAGAAACACCAATTTTACAGAGTGAGCCTTTTTACTGTGCTTATGACTCTAGTGTTTTGCAGCCTGACTCCAATCCACGTCTAGGGCAGAGAGACAGCTACACTTTGTGCCGACTTTCCAGACGCCATCACACAGGAGGGACTGGGTGTATCTGCATACTGATAGCCTTCCTGCGCTGGGAGAGAGAGAGGCGGGGTGCACTTACATGTCAATAAGTTGAGTCCTTGCCTCACACAATGGGCTGATATACTCCCAACTAATGTCTGGAGGAAGGGCTGGGTTGAAAGAGGTTGTGTTACACTTGAAATGGCCCCTTAAAGTCACCCCCTTAACAAAGACAATTTGGAGCATAAGTGCAGGGGCTCTGACCCCATGATTGGAGAGCACTTTTGGAACCAGGACTAAACCTCCGTCAGAAGGACTGCTGTGCTGCACCGAAGGACTCATCTGGACCTCTCGTGTTGCCTTGCTACCTACTGCTGCTGGGTGGCATAAAAGACTCACTGGATTGCTTTTCTGTTTGTTGCTCTGCTGCCAACTGCTTCCTGACTTTGGCTTCACTAGCACTGCTGGACTGACAGGAAGGACCGCCATATCACCTGTTTGCCTGTGTGCTGGCCTGCTGGCCCTTCATGCCCCCCCGGATGCCTCCCTAAAGTGCCCAGCGCACGGTGAGTGCTCCTTTTCACCTTTTAGCATGTATGGAGCACTTCCACTGGTTGCAGTCTGAAGAGTGGGCCCTTTTGTAAGGAGACTGCTCCTTTTTCATCATAACATAGCGCATGGGATGCGCTGCCTCAGGTTCTCAGCATGTGTGGATCAATGTACCGGCCCCAGAATGCCAGAGCATGGAACATGCCTCCCCACGGGGCCCCCGGTGATTAGCGCTGCTGCACACTACTTTAGCAAGAACACCAAGCACAGCGAGAGGCGGAGTGCAGCACCTCCTACGGCTTATGCTTCCTGACTCGCGCCAAGCCCACCAGCTGCACTTCTCCCCAGTGTGGTTGCCCTTTTACGAGGCGCACAGCCTGCTGAACGAAGATCTTTGCGTTGGCCAACCCCCATACATGGCCCGGAGGGAATACCTTCACGCTTACGGGCAGCTACTACTGTCAGACTCTGCCTGCTGGACGTAGGAGGGTTGCGCTGCTGTGGCTTCAGTAGCTGTGACGCACGCTTGCGGGCAGCTACACTTATAACCTTGCATGCGGGTGAATACACCTATGGGATTGGTGTGCTTACCAACCACTCACTACCCTACTCAGACATACCTTGGGTGCCATGACTAGCTGTCCTCGACGGTGTTCCCAATCTGGCTGATTATGCTTTAACGTATTCCTTTTAATAGGCCTTCAGGTGCTACTACGCCCTAGGTTTGGAGTCTCATTACCATAATAAATGTAATGGGAGTACAAGCATGACATGCCCTGGGATTTCAGGGGGGTATGTGCACTAGATTACTGAATGACAGTTCCTTTTATACCTCCAACAATTTATCTGATAGTGGGGAGTTATGATGGCCTTTGGGTGATTTATGTACCTTGTTTCTTTTGTAATCAGATGTGTTTCATGGCCCAAGTATTTACTGTTCTGATACTGCTGCTACTTTGCTTTGCATTATGAATACTGAGTCGTATTACTGTGCTGGCAGAATATGCACAATCCTTATGATCTATGCTGCCTTGTGGTGATTTATGTACCTACTTTCGATAACAATGCCTGCTATGACCAGGTTACTTACTGATCACATGATGCTGTTTTGGTTTGCATTACAAGAATACTGAGTCTTACTACTGTGATGGCACAATATGCACAATGCTTATGATCTATGACGTTTTGGTATATGTTACAATATATGTTTTTCTATAACCCTGTGTGAGGTCTCTTTTGTCATGTATTTATTGTGTCACTGGTGTGAGTGTGTTGCGCAAACGCTCCATACATGACCTCCCTGAGATAAGCCTCACTGCTCTGTGCAAATCTACCAGGGGGTGAGCATAGGTTATCTTTGGTGTGTAACTTACTCGCCCTGACTAGAGTGGTGGGTTCTGCCTGGCTGAGTTGCATATCCTAGCCAACCAGAACCCCCATTTCTAACAATGTTTGTAAGGTGTGAATGTTTATTTCCAAACATTCACTGAAGATTTGAAAGCATTACACACCATTGAATAATGTAGAATGTAGGGGTGACCCTCTTCCGCTTAGAGCTGCTTTAGCTCACGGTGTGGTTTTAAACATAGCTCCAAGGTTTTAAGCCATTGTGCTTATCTCAGGAATGTATGTGGTGTATTTTACTAAACTACAGAGAGTTGTCCATAGGACCTAGCGGAAGGTGTCTTATCAGTAGCTAATGCATACCTGTCAGCCTCTTGACTTAAAATTAGGGATCATGTGAAATCTCTAAGAACGAGGTTGGTCCCATTAAGGATGAATACCGCTAAAAATAGGGTAACATTCACCAAATGTGAATGAGTTGACAGATACACTATTTATCCAGCATGTGGCCAAAGGTTATGACTATTAGCACTTTATTAGTGATAAACAATTGGGCACAGTTGTAGCTTGTTGGATAACTGAAAGTCCACAAAGCCTAAGGGAAACTGTCACAATGATTGGATGATGTCACCAATGATGTAATTTGCGAATTTATCTGTGATGTCATCAGTGATGTCACTTAACAATCTAAGAAGGTCATAAGCAGTGTAAAATGGGGTGTAGTGATAGTTATTTGGGTTTAAGTTTTATAAAGCGCTTTACCAACTGAAGACACCTCCTTACCTTAGCATTTACAACAGAAAAGGACAGAGATGGAGAGAAAGAAGTCTAATCTATTTCACTGAGAACAGCCAGGTTTTTGAGCCCTTCTTAAAACGTAGTGAGTTGTTTTCTTGTGTAATAGCAGTAGGACGTCAGTTACAGTGGTCCATAGCAACCGCCAAGAAGAATCTACTTCGAATTTTATATCTTCTGTTTTTTTTGTACTTGCAGGAAACACTGATCAGATGATCTAAGGTTAAGGGCAGGGCTGTACCACTGGAAACAATTACAAAGAGGTGTCACATGACTACTGTACATGGCTTTATAAATAAGGCAGCAGGCATATGTGCAAGGCTGAGGATAATATACTTTCCTTTACTCGAAGGAATACACCGGGACTACCTTCTTTCAAAAACAAAAGATGTATTTTATTGTGTATTGTGTTCTATCAGAGTTTTAATGTGCAGCTTCTCGTCTCCTCTCTAGATCTTCTTTCCCTAGATGTTGCGTCTCTTCTTCTTCTAGGTGCTGGGCGGCTACCCCTGGGAAGGTTGTCAACCTCGGACAGAACAAGGATGGAATCAGGTAAGTGACTCTACCTCTTTGGGTTGTGGGGTTAGGTAGGGTTGGTGCTCGTGGGGGGAAGTAGGGTGGTGCAGGGGTTCTGTCAATGCTCAATATCTATCACTACTCCAGAGCCCTTTGTGTAGTCTCCCCTCTCCCTAAAATCATTCTGGTTGCAGCATTCACAATTAGTTGGAATTTGGAAATCCTATTGGAGATAAAGGGTCATTCATGAAGAGGGCCAAAGCTTGAAAAATGCCAAGTGAAAATAATGATTGCCTAATCAGAGGCAAAGACCAGAAGCAGTCCATTTCTATCCCCATACTCATGGTCTGTAAGATCCTCCCCATTCAAATCAGAATGCTCCCACAATTAAAATGTAATTGAAGTCACGGCCTTTCAAAGGCCAATATGACCCTACACAATAGAGACCTTCATATTATTTCCCATATTGAAAACAATTTTGAATAGTGTTCCTAGAATTTCACCGGCTGTTCAGTACTCCATTATACCCTGGCTATGTTCATGCCATTTAAGTACCTGTACATATATAAATAGGAAAAGTAAATAAATTGGAGCATAAATAATTTCTGGTGAAATGCAAATAACACTTTGGATTCAGTATTCTTTATGATCTCCTTGTACAAACATTGTGTGAACAAGCAATGAGGAACTACTCACTCGCACTAGTGCCCAGGGACACACAGGGAAGTTGAGACAGAGAAATAGTGCACTGAAGTTCACTATGAACTGGTCTCTGCATGGTTACGGAGCGATATTAAAGGCTTGGATTATGTGAGTTTGGGAATTGAATGCTGTACTGAAGTGGGATACCACGGGTGAGTGTGTAGTACTGTTTGAGGGAATACAGCAGCAGTACAACCAAGATTCAGGCTTAACAATTTTAGTGGTGGAAGTGGCTGTGACAAACCTCCTTCAGGTCAAGCGGGTAAGTATAGGTCTCCGAACGTCACCGCACACCAAACCTGACCAGAGGTGAAGAAGCAAGAGAGAGGATACCTGCAACCATACAGACAACACTGGAAAAGAATAAAGGAACCTAAGGATGCAAGGGAACTGAAAGGGAAAAAACAATAAACTTGATGGATGAAAAAACAGGTGGGAACTAGTACAACATGGAGCGCTACAACAACTATTGATATGTTGCCAGGCATAATTTCCATATTTGTTGTACCCTTTCTGCCACTGAAATGTCTTTAACTCAGGAGTGAGTAAAGCTTGTAAGCCAATTCCAAGGTAGTGTCAATTGGTTGGATAATCACGATTTTTCATAACTCTGTTCCCCAAAGTCTCCAACCAAGCTTGACAAAATGGTTCAAAATAACCCTTAATGATTTGAAGACAAAAAATGAAAACTTTTAATATTTATTGCCTCAAAATATCAGGTGGACGGGTTAGGTGAACAGGGTCATGAAGCAGTTATTTCAGCACAAGGAGATGGGAAGTGAATGGAAAGATAGTGAAGAGAAAAGAGACAAAGAGCCTGTTGAAGGCCAGGACTTTGAAGAGTTTGGGATGGGCCACTGAGGGGAGGTGCTTCATTTGTAAAAATAAAAATAAATAAATTAATAAGTGCAGGGGTCTAAACTTTTTTATAAGGCTCACTTTAGATCTGTCAGCCTTAGGGTCTTCCCCAAAACATTTTGCCTTCCTACTCCATTTTTGCTGCCCTTATTTTCACTGGCCTTAGTACTCTGTGCACTTTACCATTGCTAACCAGTGCTAAAGTGCATACGCTCACTCCTTGCAACATGGTAACATTGGCTTATCCCCAATTTGCATATTTAATTTACTTGTACATTCCATGTACCCAGTAAATTAAATGTTACTAGCGAGCCTGCCGCACTGATGGGCCACCCTCTTAAGAAGCCATTTAAACATGTCCCAGGTCTGCCTTTGCTGCATGTGTGTGCAGTTTTAAACTGTAATTTTAACCTGGCAAAATAAACCTTTTGGCAGGCACAAACCTTCATTTTTTTACATATAAGTCACCCCTAAGGTAGTCCCTAGACAGCCCAGATGGCAGAGTGAAGTGTATTTAAAATGTTGGACACGTACTTTTAGGTTTTACATGTCAGGGTAGTGCAAAACTCATAAATGTATTTTTCACTACGACAAGGCCTACTTCGCCCATGTGATAATAATGGAATTACCTTATTACATTTAATAATCTGTAACATCCAAATGGGAACAGGTAACCAGTTCATGTTTGGTGTCTCTGGAGTTGTAATGAGAAATCCTCTCTTATAGTACAGTTTGATGTTAAATTGCAATTTTGAAAATGCCACTTTTAGAAAGTCGATAATGGATGGAATGCTGAACAATGCAAACATTCACCCTCGGTCACAAAGATCTGGGTTTAATCCACTGTTTTTTTGCCCACCACACCACCCCAGTTTGGACCCAGCCATTTGCAAATCAGTCTTGACCCTGTACCTCAGAGGAACAGTCCAGCCTGAACTGTCAAACCAGGTCATCCCTATACCGTAAGCAAGTATTCTGGGACCGGTTTCAGGGTATCACCCTTCATCAGTCAGGCTAGCTTGAATCCAGTGGTGCAGTGAGCACAGAACCCACGTCTGGGCATACCCTTCCTACTTAGGGCGCCAAAGCAAAAAGAACAGATAATGGACGGAATGCTTTTAGAAAGTTGTCATTTTCCTGGCTTAGACATTTTAGTTCCTGCAGACTGTCCATCAGTCACAGGACTGGGTGCACCTGACAGCTGGACTTTTTGTATTCTTCCTAGACAGCCACACACAATTGAGATCTTAGGTGTGCCTGGATGGGCCATCACAGGCAGGTTGGGAGGGTGAAGCTATGCACAGCCCTACTCACACTTGAATAGGCTATATCCTGCCTCCATATACGGGATGCTTAAACTCCCATAGTTAGTCTGGAGCCAAGGAAGGGGAGGCAGGAAACCTGTGCACTGCGGCCGCACTCTGGTGGGAGGTCCTGGTAGTTTCTGAAGTCCCTCAACTGAAGCTTCTTTCTGGTCCTTTTACAGTCTGAAATAAAGTGTCCTTCTTGGTGTCCAATGTGAGGTAACCAGTACCTTGGGCTATTGCACGGTTTGGCCACTGGAGGGCACAGTGCCACCAAACAGGGCACACTTGCAGGGATTGTACTCACGGTCCATCGTGTGGAGTTTAGTCCGGCTGTGGTGTCCGGTTCCTTGGACAGCAGCCCGTCAGTGAAGTGGCCTTCACTGGGTCCTTGGTTCCTAGTTGCAGTAGAGTGATGCCTTCACTCTGGAGGGAGAGCTTTGGTGATTTTTGAAGAGTGGGGTTCCTCTGGGGGTTTGTAGAGTCCGTCCAATGTCCAAGCAACTCCTCAGTGGTGATTGTCAAGGACTGTGTGCAGCAAGCATGGTTTGGTGCCTTTTCTTTTTGCAGCAGGACTTCAGTTCTTGAGTCTTGCGTCTTTTTTGTTGCTGGTCTTCTTTTGTCTTTGGAGTCTGATTTCTTGGGCTAGGGATACCCACTAAATACTGTATTTAGGGCCAGATGTAGAAAGGCTTTTGCGCCTCGCAAACAGCGAAAATCACTGTTTGCGAGGCGCAAAAGCCATACTGCGTTGCCCATTCCCATTTATCGAGTCGGTAACCTGGTTACCGACTCGCAAAATGGGACTGCGAGTCGCAAATAGGAAGGGGTGTTCCCCTTCCTATTTGTGAGTCACAGCGCGATGTGGGATTGCTTTGTGACCGCGAACGCGGTCGCAAAGCAATCGCAGTTACCACCAGTGTCACACTGGTGGTAACCCATTGTGAATGCCCTTGAAAAAAAAAATTCAGAGCAGGCAGTGGTCCTATGGACCATTGCCTGCCCCGAAAAAATGAAACTGAAACGATTCATTTTTCATTTTGTAATGCTACAAAAAAAAAAAAAAAACTGCTTTATTTAAAAGCAGTCACAGACATGGTGGTCTGCTGTCTCCAGCAGGCCACTATCCCTGTGAGTGCTGCGACTTGCAAGGGGGTCGCAAATTGCGACCCACCTCATTAATATTAATGAGGTGGGCCTTTGCGACCCCCTTGCGACTCGCAGATGGTGTCAGGGACACCATCCTGCATCCGGCACTGCGACTCGCAAATTGCGAGTCGCTCAGACTCGCAATTTGCGAGTTGCAATGCTGGAATTTCGTACATCTGGCCCCAAGTGGGCATTTAGGGAAGTACCTGGTAGTAAGTTCCAAAAGTGGGGGGTTGCAATGGGGGCATCCATTTGCTGCTAGCAACAGGCTTGGGGTTGAGTTCCAAGGGCAGTAAGCCCTTTGAAGCTCACTAGAAGGCCAGTGCACATTCCTGAGGGAGTGAGTGTTTGCACCTCCACCCAGGAAGAGCTTTGTTCTGGGATCCAGAGAGCTGCGTTCCAGAATCTTGTCTTGTGGTGGCAGGCTGGTTGTGACCAGCCATCAACCATGTCAGGGTAGTTAGCTTTTGCAAGGTGCACCTGTAAGGTGACCCTTTGGTACATTTTGTGATAAATCCAATACTGGTACCAGTTTGGATTTATCATTCAGAGTTGCTTGATACCCTACAACCCAGGGTTCAGAGTGGCCATCATTTACCTGTGAAACTCGAACTGACCAGTGTCCAGCACGTGTATCTGTCTATGAGCTGATCAGCTCTTGGGATTGGGTGTGCATCAATTTGTGTTACAGAATTGAGGCCCCTGTAATCCACACAAAACCTCATCTCCTTTTGAGTGAGGATTGGGGACTAAAACCACTAGGCCAGCCCAGGGACTCTCTGAGGGTTGAATGATACCCAATTCCAACATATTTTTGATTTCAGCTTGTATGCTCTCCCTGACTTGGTCAGACTGTCAAATTTTGCTTTTGACAGGCAAGCTGTCACCAGCGTCCACATCATAGGCACACCAGTCTGTCTTCCCAGGTGTCAGATAGAATAGCCCAGCGTAAAGATTGAGGATTTGCCTGCACTCAGCCTACTGTTGTTCTGTGAGGGTTTCTGATAAGACCACTCCATCCACAGAACCATCAAATATCAGGCAAAAACTGGGGACTAACCACGACAAAAGGGGCCTTTTCTCACAACCTCTACTGTGAGGGTTCTCCCAATGCAAGGACTCCGCTGTAACCTCGTACTCTGCATCAGAGCTGCTGCGGCATGATGCATTCCCGATACAGGGCCTCACATCACAAATCTGTTGTCGATGGCAGCCTTGATGATGATGCAAGACCTCGCATCACAGTTTCGCAGCTCCTCGGATCCGACGCATTGGATTGGCTGCACAACAAATCCTCGATGTGGGATCTCACAACAATCCGCAAACAGGATTTAAGTTAGTCTTGTTCAGCGGTGCTAAATTGGGTCAGCGTAGCCACCTGCACTCAATCGTGGTTGGCCTGAACTTGTGAGTTTGTCCCATTCCAGCACAACCAGATATCATCAGTTGGTGGTTTGTGCTTTTTTGGCGCTATTTTTATTGAAATTATAAAAATTGCAAATCTATGGTTCTACTGATTGTTTTTTTGTCATTTTGGTCTTGTTTTATTTCTTAAAATCTACTCTATTTTTCCAGTCTGGTGTGGGATCCATTTGTTGTGATGTGTTTTCACTTTGTTACCATTTGAAGTGTTGCATAAATACTTTATACATTACCTCTGAGGTAAGCCTGACTGCGCTGTGTCAAGCTACCCTTCAGCTAGGGGGGTATCTTCCCATTTATTAATGTCCACTGTAGGGCTAGATTGTGAGGCAGAACCACAGCAGAGGATGTCACACAAGGAAGATTTTTTGGGGGATGAGGTATGGCGTGATGTTCATGAGTACTTAAATAATCCAGGTGACATTTTGCTTCCCTGATGGGATATTAACATGCTGATGCGTTTGTGGGGGACATATCTTTTTTTGCCTCTATTTTTATAATGAATGTGTCCCACACTTCACAACCACCTCATGCTAAGCCCTTAGCCTGCAGTAAGTGCAGCGTCCCTACCTCCGCCTGGGACCCCTACAGCAAAGTCTGCAGCCGTTGGGTATGATCTGGGGTACATGGCACCTTCCAATGTGTGGCTATAAGGCGTTTGAAAGTTGTGAATGCAAGGTCAATAAAACTGTAGAGATGTTTGTCTCCTTTAACCCTCTGGTGCAAAGCTAAAAGGCAGGACTCTGGGTTGGGTATGAGGTCATGGTTAGTTATATCGGCTGTAGACTCGACTATCTGTCACCAGGCTGTCAGCAGGGGTGGACAATCCCATACCATGTGGTAAGAATTTGCCTTGGGTGCCCCACAACATGGAAATTTGAGGTCAGTTGTAGGGGACATGCGTTTAATTCAGTATGGGAAAAGATAGGCTTGGTGTGGATAATTAAACTGTGTGTATCGGAACCTATGGTTACGCGATATGACAGTAGACAGTGCTAACGACCATGACCTCTGTGACAGAGGGGTGGTGAGCTCCGCATCCCAACGAGATTGAGCGGTCTCCATGCTCGGGCAGTCTGTAGAGTTTAAAGTATTGTATGACATGGAAATCGCCTTCTTGGTCTCAGGTGTAGATAGCATCAGTGTGAGTATCTGTGATGGCTGCGGTTCCTCGTCACCCTTGTGCCAAGTGTCCTGTATAAGGCGTCTTAATGCACAATATGTTAAAAATGAGCCAGGGCGTAGGCATTTGGTGTCCCTGAGTTTGTCAAACGTCATTAGTGTGCCCGTATGAACCAACTCAAGCTTTGCCCACTAACTCAAGCTTTGCCGGCCGTCATGGGGCCATGTTGTGTTGTCCCAGTGTAGGTCAGGCCGTTGGTTAGTATGACATTGGTATCAGCGGCGAGTACGGTATGTTAGGATGTTTGCTGTGAATGTATCTAAGCCAGCAGGCTCTAGCCGCGTCTGTCCGAATGTTACCTCATAGAGGGGGCATGTCTTATCAGTCAGCCAGGTGTATATTGGGGTCTGGCCGAGGAGTTTGGATATGTTAGTTTTTTCCAACGTCTGCGGCTCCCCATCCTCTGAAGCAGCTACTGTAGTTGTGCTGCTGCGTAATATAATTCAAAATTAGGCATCCCAAGGCCCCTTTTGTCTTGTGAGCACTGTGTTGCAGTCAATGCCACCCGACGCCTGTCCTTCCCCCAGAGCAAGTCAGTTAATAAGCTGTGTAGTGTTTTAAATAACGACCGGGGAAGGATAATTATCAGCGCTGCAAAATAACACAATAGTCTAGGAAGAATTAACATTTTGGCTATGGCCACCCTGCCCATAGGTGATAGTGGAAGTGAGCACCAGAAGGAAAGTGAGCCTTTTAAGGACCTGATGGTCTATGTAGTCCTCCTTCAAATCTTTTGTGGAGTGATATATTTGTATTCCCAGATATTTAAAAGCGGTAGGCGGATGTCCGGGAGGGTGGGCTGCACATCCGAGGGGACAGGCGCTAAAAGAAAAATTCAAGATTTAGTACAGTTTACTCTCAGCCCTGATACTAAAGTGAAGGAGTCTAGTAAGGACATAACCTCTGGTATGGAGGTTGTGTGGTCACATAAGTATATTAAAGCATCATCGGCGTATGGGGATATGATGTGGTGCATGTGCATCTGTGGTATGCCCCAGAGCCGTGCGTTCTGTCGCAGTTGCGCTGCCAGAGGTTCCATCGCTATTGCGAACAGTAAAGGGGAGAGTGGGCATCCCTGTCTGGTGCCCCGATGTATAGAGAAACTATCCGAGATAATTTGTCCTGTCTTGACTCGAGTTATCGGGTCAGAGAACAGAGTGTTTATCCAAGACATATATCCTGGCCCAAAGCCCGTCCTATGTAGGGTTTTGTTGAGAAAGTCCCAAACAAAAGTATCAAACGCTTTTTCAATGTCAAGGGATATAGCCACACTGTTGTGATTTGACCCTAGGTTACTGCTGTCTTCAGTCACCACATACCGTACGTCTGGATCTATATGTGTACGTTCTGACTTGGAGGGTACTCCCAGTGCGACCCAGATTAACACTCCCCGCGCATATGATGATGCCACAGTACCGAATACTTGCCCCTTCCATCTTGAGCCAAGTTTCTTGAGTGTGACATCGGAGATGTGTGTTTCTTGGAGCATGGCTATATGTACTTGATGTATGCAATATCTCTTAGATGGTGTTGCCATACCCATTACATTCCACATTAACCACGTTATAGCGTGTTATAAATGGTTGCGCTTGTGTAGCCATATATGGTCATGATTCCGGCATTGCGTTAGGGTTTGGATCCGTCTTCCTCTGTCTGTACCGAAAAGACTTGGGTGTTCCCTCCATATAATGTTGACCATCCCCTGATATCCTCCACCCCTTCTGTCTCTCAACCCGCTAGTAATGATTGGCGGCAATAAGAGAACAGTGATAACATAGGTAATTAGGGATGGCAATAGGCCTAAGGGAAAAGTGGAACAACACTTTAAGAACAACATGGGGCTAGGACTACGTAACCTGTAGTCAGACTTAAGGGGAAACTGGTCCACACAGTACGATTTGTGGGGGGTGGATGCCTTATGTGGGTTGGCTCATACACTCGGCCCGCAGGATATCGAGCTGCTCCCTTGTTCCACTCCTCATTTAATTGTGGGATCTTGTTTCCCTGTGCGGGCCATGGTGCTCACATGGTAGTTCAGTTGACTGCCTCAGCCAGTTCATGTTAATAGTAAAGTTGCAACACACTTGTTTAACTCAGTCTGTCCGTGATGGTAGTGGTTTCCAAAAGGTCTTTTTTATTGCGGTCGATGTGGGTCTCCCTGTTGATTAGTTTACACCTCTGAGGCTGAGCGGGTGATCCATGATAGGCACTAACACTTAGCGAAGGTGTGTAGCCTCAGAGGTCATCGGCCAAGTGGGGACTGAGTGGCAGGCCAGTGAAGGATTCAACAGAGTCACTGTGGTCTCCTTGCTTGGTGACTGTGCCTGGGGACGCCTGGAGTGTTGCAAACAGATTAGACTTGAACTGTGTTGCCTCAAGCAATGCTCTGGACTATTCCTCCTCAGCCAGTGTAGGTTTAGCTCCCAAGCCCGTGCGACGTTTGCATTTCCTCTTAGGGGTCGACCTCTGCTCTGCTATGTTCTCCTTGTGTGGTGGCTGGCCCAGGCCATTGGCATGGAGCCAGGTCCAGGTTTCCACAGGGGTTACAAATATATGAGTTTTTGCACCATCCTGCACGCAAAGATTTGCCGGATAAAGTAGTGCATACTTAATTTTGTGCTCCCGGAGTCGTTGTTTTGCCATAAAGAATGAATTACGTTATTTTTTACCTCTGCCACAAAATCAGGGTAGGCAGTAATGTTCGCATCCTCAAATTTCCATGGCCCATGTGTACAGAAGAGTTGAAGCACTAGGTCTCAGACTCGATAATTAAGAAGGCGAGCTATCAGAAGTCTTGCAGAGGCACCCAGCGGCAGTGGTCTGCCCAGTACTCTGTGGGCCTGCTCTAGCGAGAAGAATTTCTGAACTTTATCCTGCCGGACTGTATTTACAAGCCACTGTTCCGGGAACAGTTCTGCGTTGGGACCTTGCGTTCTTTCCGGGAACCTCACTAATCGGATATTGGTGTGCTGTGATCTCCCCTCCGCATCCTCTGCTCTTCGCTGTAGTGAGGCCACCTCTGTGCTCAGTTGTTTCATTTGATCCTGCAGATCCTGAATTGATGGTCGAATTGCCGCTATATCAGATTCCGTTTCACCAACTCTTTCGGGCAATTTACTGTAGTCCGCACGAAGTAAGTTAACATCTTGCACTACGGCATCAATTTTAGTCTCCATAGAAGTTTTAGTATCTAAGATGGCCTGCAGAACTTTCTCAAATTGAGATGAATGGTTATAGAGGGTGGCATCCATTTGCTGCAAGGCATATGTTGTTCCCTCAGATGACGCAGTTGGAGTAGTTGGGGTAGCCATCGTTAGAGCGGGCGGTCTTGTCGTTTTCAGTTTCCCCATTCGGCCTCCTGCTTGTGTGATGTTTGTGCAATATCGTAGACGTCCCTGTGCTGGTGGCGGGCCCCCTCCAGGAAGCGGAGTTGAAGGAGAATTTACAGTCTGTAATATATATGGCAGAGTCCTCACCCAAGGGTACGCAGCCTGGTCATCCAACACGCCCGTGGCCTGTACTCTGTTGGGAGCCCGATTGCCGTACCACACTATGCGTGTTGAGGTGGTGGGTTGGTTGCAGTAGGCTGGCTTGAAAGTAAGCACTTCTTTTAGGTTGGTCCCAGCGTGTTAAACGGAGTATGTGGCGATTACTGCCTCATACTTTCTCAGCTTCAGACACACCAAGGCAGCTGTGATGTGTCCTCAGCCAGTTCACTTCTAGTGTTGCCCTTGGGGTATCTGGGGTGGCGCCCTGTGACGTGTTTGTCTCTGATATTATTAATTGTATGGCCCTCTGATGTATAGTCTGTGCACATGCCTACTGCGGGCAATACAGCTCTCCGCAACTCAGGTCCCTCCGGCAGCGATTCGCAGGTTGCGCATGCAGCTGCGGCTGACACCGTCAGCCCTTACCAGGCCGCAGCTGCGCTAAGTCAGCATTTGTTATTAGGACAGGGCCGCTTCTGGGTGCATGTCGGTATCAAAGGGGAGCCATGCCACGGCCCCCGTACGCACGTTCACTGCCGCGCCTCTCACCTCTCACCTCTCCAGCCTAGAATCCTCCTGTGCCACCTATGGAGCAGCCAGCGTCCACGCTTGGGCCTGCAGGGGTCTCCTCGGGTCCGCCATCAGGCCTGGCCAACTGGAAGTTGGTCGGTCTGCACTCCACACTCTTACATCGGCTTGCTGGGACCGTTGCTGGCAGGAGAAGGCTGGGGTAGTGAGAGACGGGTAGAGAAAGCCAGATAGTGCTGCTATGCAGGATATTTGATCGGCCGAGCATGAACCTCCGAATTAAGCTGCCGCTCCGGTCGCCATCTTGGACACGCCCCCTCACCTGTCTTGAGTCAGTTAAATTGGCTGTCAGTGAGGAAGCAAGATTTATTCAGGCGATGGTTATAATACATTGTGGGGGTCATTCTGACTTTGACGGGCGGCGGAGGCTGCCCGCCAAAGTCCCGCCGGCAGAATACCGCTGCGCGGTCAAAAGACCGCCGCGGTAATTCTGAGTTTCCCGCTGGGCTGGCGGGCGACCGCCAGAAGGCCGCCCGCCAGCCCAGCGGGAAACCCCCTTCCATGAGGATGCAGGCTCCGAATGGAGCCGGCGGAGTGGAAGGGGTGCGACGGGTGCAGTTGCACCCGTCGCGATTTTCAGTGTCTGCTTGGCAGACACTGAAAATCTTGGTGGGGTCCTGTTAGGGGGCCCCTGCAGTGCCCATGCCATTGGCATGGGCACTGCAGGGGCCCCCAGTGGCCCCACGACACCCGTTACCGCCAGCCAGGTTCTGGTGGTCAAAACCGCCAGAACCAGGCTGGCGGTAAGGGGGTCGGAATCCCCATGGCGGCGCTGCTTGCAGCGCCGCCATGGAGGATTCCCTTGGGCAGCGGGAAACCGGCGGGACACCGCCGGTTTCCCGTTTCTGACCGCGCCTGTACCGCCGCGGTCAGAATGCCCATGGGAGCACCGCCAGCCTGTTGGCTGTGCTCCCGCGGTCGTTGGCCCTGGCGGTCCATGACCGCCAGGGTCAGAATGACCCCCTGTATCTTCTATAGAGGAGCTCTGCAGTTTCTAAAAAAAAACAAATGTGCTTTATGCAGGCTGCCCAGAACCCCAAGATCAAGAGGCCTGTGATTACTTGCCATTCCAACAACCAGGAGCAAACCCTTTGGGAACAGAGCTTTCCCGTAACTGTCACCAGAGAATGGAATAAGCTCTCTGACAAAATTCAGATAATTTCCTAACTATTCCTTTTTTAAAAGGCAATAAACATATACTTATTTAAGCATTTGTACTCTCTGGCAGTCCTGTACGCCAGCAGTTGTTTGTACACTGTATGGACATCTCATTGATTTTGATTTATCTTGTGTTTTTGTTTTTGTAATACCATGAAGCTTCATTGTGAATGCTCTTGCAAAGTTTAAATACAAATAATTGCAATGCTGCTATCTGGTCTGCTCCCCATACCTTTAGGAGATGCTACAGACTCCAGTTGGGGGTAGTGTTTCATCAGAATTTGGTCTGCTGTCCTGGATGCAGTTTTGGAACAATACTTCATTTGAGGTTGTTTTTTCTTAAAATAATGGAGTTGGAGCCAAATGGTTTGCTTTGGTATCAGCTCAATGTGTTAGGATTGGGCTGAGGATGGGGGCCAAGCAGGTAATGGCCTGGTTAATTTTCTGTAATCTACTTTGAGTCCTGGTCTTACTCATCACAGTCCAAGCTTCCACATGTGCTCATCCCAGTAGTCATGGAAGTTTTCAACTAAAAAAAGCCAGTGTGAAGCTTGAAAACAACAAGAAGTTGGGATATTTTGGCATCCTTTTCAGATGCATATTGGGAGTTGTGTCCTGGGGAAGTCATATTCATGGGGTAGGGAACTTTTAATTGGGTTTGGTATATTCTGTTCCGTTGAGGAGTAGACGCTGACTCTGCTAGGACTACCTGGACCTGCAGGATTGAAAATGACCAGTATATAGCCTGGTCATGCCTGTCACTGGAGGGAAAGATCAAACATGTGCTTTTCCTCTTCAGGAACACATTTGTTACAGGACAGGCCAGCCTGTCTAATGCTCGGGCAGGACTGCCCATTTCTTCTCTGTCTCTTTGATGATTCAGGCTGCCCACTTCCTCCTCTCAACATGACTAGTTCTCCCTTCCACTGAAGCAAGCACTAGAATTTTTCAAAATTCAAGGCCTCAGCAGTATATATTATTATATATATTTTTGGTTTTGTAGAACTCAAAGCTACTCCAATGGAGTTTCCCAATGCTAGGCGAACAACAGGACCAGAACCAAAGTTTTAAAAAGCCAGGTTTTCAAAAGTTTGTGAAAACCAAAGAGAGATTTGCGTGCTAACAGAGAGTCAGGTACATAATTCAGTAATTTGGGACCCAGGTAGGAAAAGGACATCCCTCCCAGTCTGGCCCTCCTGAATCTGGGAAAGGTAGAAAGATTCAAATGGTTAGAACGAAAAAGTTGTCTGGGACAGTCAGGATACACCAAGGATTTGATATAAGGTGGGCCCTCCTTCGACATAGCTTTATGCATAAAGCACAAGGCTTTAAATTAGACTTGCTTCTTAAGGGGGAGCCATTTAAGGTCACACAGAAGATTAGAGAAATGAGAGTGCTAAGAAAGATGAAATAGCAATCGGGCTGCTGCATTCTGAACTACTTGAAGGTGTCTAAGAGAAGCCTTTAAGGAGCCTAAATAGAGAATATTCCCTTAGTCTAGTTTGGAGATGACTAAGGCCTGAATCACTGTGCTTTGAGCAGAAACCTGGAACATCCCAAGTATTTTTTTTTTTAGCTACCTAAGAACACAAAAGCAAGTGGAGGCTACCTTGGTGATTTGATGATTCATCAGGAGTTTGTCTTCTAAACAGAAGCCTACATTCTGAACCACTGGGACAGAAGAGGGAGCAGCTCTGAAAGCATTCGGATAATGCTGAGGACCGCAGAGATGAGGTTGATTACGCACCAGCAGAATTTCTGATTTGTTTCCATTAAGCTTGAGAAAATTAAAGTTCATCCAGATTGCCACCTTTGTGAGGCAAGAATGTAAGGCATCAGAGTTAAAGTCATCAGTGGAAAAGAAAGAGACAATGATCTGGGTATTGTCTGTCTAGGAGAACAAAGTAAGGCCACATCTTTCCACTATATCAGCCAAGTGACGTATATAAATGTTAAACAAGGTCGGACTTAAAGCTGATCCTTGTGGTACCCCACAAGACAGTGGAAAAGAGTTAGAAGTATGCACTTTTGTAAAAATCTAGAAAGAGCGATCTTGTAGAAATGATCTTAACTAAGCCAAGGCCAAATCTTGGCTACCCATGTCCTCAAGTCTCTGAAGAAGTAGCTGCTGCGCTAAGGTCTAATAAGATCAGTGCAGCAGTACCACTCCTATCAAGTTGGAGCCTAAGATGTTCAGTGACTCCAAGCAGGATAGATTCAGTGCTATGACCAGCTCTGAATCCAGACTGAGAGAGGTGGTGGAGATCATTGGCTTCTATTAAAACAGAAAGTTGTTGATTTACATGCGTTTCCAAGATTTTAGCAAATATAGGCAGAAGACAGATCAGACAATAATTGGTCCGGCTAAAAGGATCAAGATTGGGTTTCTTCAAAAAAGGAATTATTATTACATGTTTTCAAGATTTTGGGAACAATTGCTTCCGATAATGAAGAATTCAGAAAATTGATTACAGTGTGAAAGAATTGGGTGTCCAACTTACTCAAGTAGGCAGGAAGGAGAGGATCCCAGGAAAAAATGGATTTGATGGCACTTAGTACAAGTACAAATCCAGAGAAATCAATCATGGCAAGAGTGCAGCAGACCTGCCAACTTACACAGTGTCACCTGGTGGCAGGGAACAGTAGTTTTCAGCTTGTTTTTGGAAGCTTTCAACTGTGGACATCCGTTGTTGGGCGTGAAAACACCCCAAGAAATTTGCAACAGACTCTGCAAGTTTTTTTTTTTTTTTATCTAGAGGAAGGAGCTTGGGGCCGGGTTGGGGGGCAAAAGTGCCTCTTAGAGACTTCTCGGGACAAGGCCCTGCCCACTTCAAGGCCCCACCCCCTCCTCACACAGAGAGATTTTTGTTGAAGTTGGCAGGTCTGGGGCAGTGAGCTAGATGAGGTAATGACCAAGACTGTCCCATAACCTGCCTGCAGTGGAAAGGAAGGAGTCTGGATACTCAGAGAAAGAGAGAAACCTGGATGTTGGTCACTTTTTTGCAAAAAGAAATGCCCAGATCATCACAATGCATATGTGAAAGTATGTAAGAAGGCAAAACAGCAGCAACATCTGTCGAAGATGTGACAACATGAAACAATGTTTTATGGCAGTTCCAAGCCAAAGTGATTTTATCAGAGTACAAAGGGGCCTTGATAGAGCAACAATCTGTGTGGTAATTACTTAATGCCTGCTTATATTTCAGCTTGTTCTCTTCACAGTAGGTTTTATGGCAAGTCCTCTCTGGGCGCTTGCAAATCTTCTTGAGCTCCCGTAGAGTGTCATTAAACCAGGGAGCAGGAGGATGGGATCTGAAATTAGTCTTGGATTGTAGAACGAGCGAGGAATTGGGAGACGACCTGACCCAATCATCAATGGTGAGTGAGTCGGTGTCCACCGAATGCCTCAGCTCAGACACCGAGCAGTGGCGGCTGCCATATATATAAAGTGGCGGGGTAGCAATAACATAATAATAAAAAATAGGACACTTGCCTTATTTACTTGCCACAATGTCCTCCTCGCTCTGGTGTCTTCTGTCTTTGAAGCTCTGAACCCAGGTAACTGCACTAACCAATCCTATTGTTGCTCTCATGCTGTTAAACAGCGTGAGAGAAGCATCAGAATTGAAGGGAGTGGCTTCTCTCAGCTCGCTTAAGAGCAGTGGAGGCCTCTGCTTTCTCAAACCCAGCCGTCTTAAAACAGTTGAATTAAAGAAGTTTAAAGTGTGCATATCAGGCTGGCTGTCCCAGCAGCTATTGCCCCGCCCCATCCTGACAATCGGTTCAGGACGGGTTGCTGAAAAATGAAATGGTAATAAATTAACTTTATTACCATTTTATTTTTCAGCTGCTCTGGGGTATTTTTCCAGCGGGGCAACGCTCCTCCATTCTCACGGAGTAGCCGCCCCTGATACCAAAGCCAGAAG
The DNA here is from genome assembly GCF_031143425.1 of Pleurodeles waltl. NCBI lineage: Eukaryota > Metazoa > Chordata > Amphibia > Caudata > Salamandridae > Pleurodeles > Pleurodeles waltl. The sequence goes on from NC_090441.1 coordinate 44,162,397, forward strand.
AAGTGAACTAACAGTGGTGGAATTAAATTTGGACCAATGTCTTAACCTGGAACATGCTTACATGGCTGGGCCCTATAGAAGAAATGTATAGCATGATGATCGGACGGACCCCCTCCAAAAGGGCAGTTAACTGACACGCCCCTAAGTTTAGAAAAAAAGGGTTGAGTAGATCATCCACTGCATGAGTAGGTGAATGGTTACGCAGATGGACATCCAGGGCCTTAAAGTCATCCACCAATGAGGTGGACCCTCAGTTTAATATAGAATTGTAGTCAGTTAAATGGTGCCTACTGCTGCTGGCTCAGGCTGCTAACCTTTCAGTTCTCTATCGCCCTCACTCTGTCCTTCTCCGCCGCAGCACACTGAAACCACTGAGAGCAACGACACTGGACACTGAAACTACCCGACCACCCACACGACCCTAAACCCTAAAACCTACCCTTTAGTAGAATCTTTAGTAGAAACAACCCTACCCTGTTCAAAAAACTACCCCGACTCCTAACCCCACCCTAAACCCTTAAAACTACGTGCCCTGTCCTAAAATGTACTCCACCTTATCCTAAAAACTACCCGACCCCCCAAACCGTAAAACCTACCTGTCTGAAAAACGACCCCTCCCTCTCCTAAAAACGACTCCGACCCTCGCACTGAAACCTAAAACCTACCCTGCCCTGTCCTTAAAACTACCCTGAACCTCCGCCCCCACCTAAACCCTAAAAGCTACCCTGCCCTGTCCTAAAACCTATCCTGCTCTGTCCTAAAAACTACTCAAACCCCCCACCCAAACCCTAAAACCTGCCCTGTCCTAATTACTACCTCACCCAGTCCTAAAAACTACACTGACCCCCCACCCTAAAACCTAGCCTGCCCTATCCTAAAAACTACCTGGACTCCCCACCCAACCCTAAAACCTACCCTGCCCTGTCCTAAAACCTACCTGCCCTGTCCTAAAAACTACCCTGACCCCCCACCCTAAACCCTAAAAGCTAGCCTGCCTGCCTGTCCTAAAAACTAACCCACCCTGTCCTAAAAACTACCCGACCCCGCACTAAACCCTAAAACCTACCCTGCCCTGTCCTAAAAACGACTGCAAACCTCCACCCCCACCTAAACCCTAAAAGCTAACCCACCCAGCCCTAAAACCTACCCCAACCCCGCCCCGAAACCTAAAACCTACCCTGCCCTGGCCTAAAAACTACACCAACCCCCCTCCCTAAACCCTAAAAGCTACCATGGCCTGCCCTAAAAACTACCCGGAACCTCCGCCCTAAACCCTAAAATCTTCCCTGTCTTGTCCTAAAAACTACCTCGACCCCATGCTCCCACCCAAACCCTAAAAGCTACCCTGCCTTGTCCTAAAACTTATGCCGCCCTGTCCTAAAAACGTCCCCAACCCCCTGCCTTAAACCCTAAAACCTACTGTCCTAAAACCTACCCCGCCCTGTCCTAAAATTTACCCCAACCCCCACCTTAAACCCTAAAACCTACCCACCCTGTCCTAAAATCTACCCTGACTCCCCACCCTAAAACCTACCCTGCCCTTAAAACTACTCCGCCCTAAAAGCTACCCACCCCTGTCCTAAAAGCTCCCTGACCCCGTACCCTGCTCTAAAACATCCCCTGTCCTAAAAACTACCCTACCATGTCCTAAAAAGTACCCTGACCCCACCCTAAACCCTAAAACCTACACTGCCCTATCCTAAAAACTACCCTGACCTCCCTACCTTTTACCTTACCCTGCCCTAAAACCTACCCCGCCCTGTCCTAAAAGCTACCATGACCCTCCCGCCCTACACCATAAATCCTACCCTGTCCAAAAAAAACACCTAAAAACTACCCAAGGCCCCCGATTCTGTCCTAAAAACTACCTGTATGCGTGGTAAAGGCATGCATCCTAAACGCACGCGTAGTAAACGCATATGCGTGGTAATTGCAGCATGGTCATTGCATAGCATTGCATTGACCGTGTTGCTAGTGATGTTTCCCATTTTAGCAAAAGAGCACGGGTTATTTGCATCTACATCTGGTTTATTTAGGAACGTTTTGATAGAACAGCATTTGAGCTCATTCCATCATAGCTAGGGAATTGGTAGAAATGTGTACTGCTTCTGCAGCAGGTTGGATAGAACGGATTTCCTGAATGGTCAGATACCGTGGATAAAGTAATAAGAATGCTTCTGTCAGTTGTCTGGATATCTGCTGCTAGTTATAAGTGCCTCTTATTTTTTAGAACCTTAGAGCTGATGAAGTTTTGTAGCTACTTTGATTCTTCTACAACATGAGTGGTCAGAGCATCACAGAATTTTTGGGGATGAGCTAGTTCATTGGAGGAATATGTAGGCTCTTTAAATTCAGAGATGATTCTGAGGCTTCCTTTCCAGGGCATGATGCAACAGGGCCAGAAGAGTCGTGCTCTTATTTTCTTTTCGAATGGTTGCTCTGCAAATGTGGAGTTGACAAGTACATCGGTTTCTGCTATCCTGGACAAACGTCTTCCTCAAGTTGCTTTCAAGTGCTCCATCAACGGCTTAGAGTGCTGCGAGGTCCTTGGTGAACTATTTTGCTGCCGTGGTGCGACTCAAGTGGGACAATCCTTTCAAATGTTTTTTACATCCACTCATTGAATTTTGGTATTGCTAGCGCCACTCAGCTGGAAGATTTGGGTGTTACTTTCACGATTGTGACTAAGGTTTCGAAGGTTTTCGATTTTAGGTTTTTTTCTGGTACATTATACAGCTCTTGGTTGAAGCTGCCTTTTGTAATTGTGACGTTCTGGGATAATGATGGTGATTGGGATGGCATGAGGGTCACTGTCAGCAACATGTAAGGGTAACGTATCTGTGTGTTTAAGGAACAGCAGGGTCTTTGGATCCTAGGGTTGAAGTTGACACTTATTTCAGGTATTGCTCCTTAAAATAAGACTCAGCAGACATCGACAAACCATGATCCCATAGAAATTCTTCCTTGTACAAGTCTTCGGTGGATTTAACTCACAGGCAAAAGGCATCAGTAAGAGCTGTGCACAGAAGGAACTAATTCACGCACGGGTGCCCATCTCGCGAGAAAACATATTGGCAGTAGAGCGAACATTTCTGCTGCCCTGCTCTATCGCGTTCACGTAAGGGCGTTTACCAAAAGCTTGAGCATGCCAGGCGGCGCTTCACACTTGCAGCACTTTTGAGCCATTTGCGTGAAGTTTCTGATCCACCTATTTATGTGAGAACAGTCGCTGTCTTCTGTTTATTTATTTTTTCAAAAGAGATGCATTCAGAGCTCGGATTTAAAAGTTTGGCTTGTACGTATCTCTTGTAATCGCGTGTGCGTTAAAAAGGGTTTAAAAGCTCTTCCAACAATTATGTGAAAGAACTCTGCCTGTGCTTACCTTGTTCTGTCAGTGGGAGATAAGAAAACTGTGATTGCTTGGACTATTTTTGGCTCAGACTCTGGTGGCTTCATAAAAAGTGTAATTACTTAAAGTTGTTTACCAGATGTGAAGGAACAGCATGGGTGAAGTCCCACTGTGCATTTAATCAGCTTTGTCTGCTTATACAGACAACTTAACCAGAGGTTTATAAGACCTTTTTCTTTTTACTGTCTCCAAACAGATAATATGAATAGAGAAACAATTTTATTTAATGTTTCTAAAATGTTTTTTGTTTTCAGTTAAATACATTTTGGTTAGCCACAAAACAGACAGTCACATATGAAGTATGAAAGGACTAGATATATAAATAATAGAATTCATTTTCATGGGTCTTGTCAGGTTCCAAACTTTGTCAGGAGGGTCCAGCTCTACTGAGAACTGGTTACAGTTTTTTTCTCCCCTCTTCCCATAAGAGTCTGGTCTCTGAATTTTCTTTAGTATGCCCAGGCCATTATTCAGGGCGGACAAGTTCTATATTTCACAGCACTTGACATTCCTGGAGAACTGATCAGGTACCCCGATAATCCCCCCACATTAGGGGTAGAGGGTAAGATGGGGTTATGTTGCCTCTGTTGTTGAAAATTCTGTTAAGATGTATCCTGTGTAGAAGGTCAATTATGAGGTGTCTAGTTCCAAAGATCAGGCCTGGTGCATTGAAGGAACAAAAGGTTTTGGTTAATTTAGACTGAGGCTGGTGAAATTTACAGAAATTTGATGTGAATGAGGTACTTTGAGGTGTGGGTGGTAGATTAGTAAGAAAGAAATTGAGTGTTTGGGGGACGAGTGTTTTTTTAGTAGGAGGAATATGCTTTCAGGTGCAGAGTAGTCATGCAGGGACAACATGTTTAGGGAGTCCTTATGCATGAGAGTGACTTCTCCCACCCTTTTGATTTTCATGATTATTTTATATCCTGGTGGTATTCTTTCATGCATGATGGAGGTTGTGTCATCTCAGTCTACTTGAGGGGCATATTTGTCATAGCATGGCGTCCCCCTTGCACTACGCAAGGGGGCGCAAGGGCAATGGAACACTAAAGTCACATTTATAAAGCCATGCAAGGCCACCTGTGTGGACGTGCATGGCTTAATAAATCTGGAGCAACGCAAGGTAGTGCAAATCACCCCAAGGAGGTGTTCCATGGGTAGAGCGTGGGTGTTCCCGCTCATCCACCGATGGTTTGGCGCATTCCCAGATTTACCCTTAGTGGTAGAATTGGGAATGCAACAAAATACTACTCCTCCACAGAAGAGGCATAACAAGGAGAAAAATCTGTATTTCTCCTTTATTTTCCTCTTTCTGTGTGTGCTGCATTCTGCAAGCCTTATTTTTAATCCACCAAACTGTTCAATTTAGATGTCTAAGAGACCAAATTCATCTCTGATATCAAAATGTGACCTGTAATGATCTCCGAAGCAGACATGTAACTGAGTTGTAACTCCCCCATAAGCAACCCAATACTGAAGTTGATCAAATATGAACTAAAATTAACTTCCTATCTGTAAATAATATTAAGGCAATTATTATATAGGCATTGCCCCATCATTCAAAGCCACTGCTATAGTCAGTTTATGCAACCACACTGTCTGTGCCCTAAAGTATAGTCCTATATAAAACTTTAATGAGTTTTTTGTCAAAACACTTCCCCCACCAATATGTGTAAGTGCTGAAAGGAGAACAAAACACAACAAGGATGCGATGTCCATGTTAACAAGTCCATGTTCACATCTAAAATATGAAAACCAATGTTCCTTGGAGAAATGTCACCTCATGTAAATCAACTTCCATATTAAATATTCAGTGTTTTCTTAAAGACATTAGAGGTAGAGTTTATGGTATGGTGCATAAAAGTCACAGAGCAGGGCATGGATGCTGTCAAGATGCAGGAGTGTTGTTGGCATGGCAGAATATAGTTCAAAGCATGGACCAGATTAGTTTGTAGTCCAGACTAGTTATGTTCTAAGCAAGGGGAAATCAACAATTCTAAGAAATCTTTAGTCTGGTATTTAGGGATGCCTTATAGGGTCCTGTATCCCCAGCAGTAAGATTATTTGCTTGGCTCTCATACAACAGCCAGCCATAGGATGATGTAAGCAGCAGTCTTGGGTCGCCACTCATGGCTTTGGCCTCCTTATGACTCGCCAGGTCTGGAGATACAGTGACACCTCACACAAGATGATTATGGACACTATCTCCCATCCTGAACTTTTCTCCTACAAATCACTGTTTTCAGGTGTGTTAGTCTAATTAGTTCAGTGGAAGAAAGGCAAGACTACAACACAAAGAATGCATTAGGTTCACACAGAAGAGCAGTCCTGGAAACAGTGGGGGTGATTCTGACCGCGGCGGACGGCGGTCGCCGCCCGCCAAGCGGTTCCCGCCGAAAGACCGCTCTGCGGTCAAAAGACCGCAGCGGTCATTCTGGCTTTCCCACTGGGCTGGCGGGCGACCGCCGAAAGTCCGCCCGCCAGCCCAGCGGGAAACACCCTTCCCACGAGGAAGCCGGCTCAGAATGGAGCCGGCGGAGTGGGAAGGTGCGACGGGTGCAGTTGCACCCGTCGCGAATTTCAGTGTCTGCAAAGCAGACACTGAAATTCTTTGTGGGGCCCTGTTACTGGGGCCACTGCAGTGCCCATGACATTGGCATGGGCACTGCAGGGGCCCCCAGGGGCCCCACGACACCCCATACCGCCATCCTGTTCATGGCGGGTGAACCGCCAGGAACAGGATGGCAGTATGGGCTGTCAGAATCCCCATGGCGGATTCCCATGGGCAGCGGAAAGTCGGCGGTACACCGCCGGCTTTCCGCTTCTGGCCGCGGCTGTACCGCCGCGGTCAGAATGCCCGGCGGAGCACCGCCAGCCTGTTGGCGGAGCACCGCCAGCCTGTTGGCGGTGCTACCGCCAACCTCCGCCATGGCGGTAATTACCGCCAGGGTCAGAATGACCCCCAGTGTCTTTAATAGCCTGGAAGGAGGTGATCACCCTACCTGAGGGGTACAAATGAATGAGTACCGAAAGAATCATTAATTCAGGTTCTAATTACCTTGGTATATTTTCATTTTACCCTGAACTTTCACCAGAAGACTTTGGCCCAAGTTTGCTGGTGAAAGTCACCTGGTCTGCTGATTTAGTGTGGGCCCTGTCATTCCAATAGAGTTGATAACAGGAGCCATCAGCCCATCGGAGTAAAAGGTCAATTCAGGGTGAGGCACTCGGTGCAGGGGCCAAATGAATGAACAAAGGCCCGAAAATGCTCCGTGTTTTATCCTAGACCCTGAGAAAACCTGCAACACTCCTGTACACAAGACCATTTTTGCATGCAAGCGGGAAATAGCACTGTGATGTAGATAGAAGGTCTACACCATGAGTATGGCTGCACGCTTTACGAGAACAAAAGCGCATGCTTACAAAAAGACTTTAGCAATAAAATGTAGAGCAGCACACTGGTGGGTGCAGCTGAGAGCTTCTAAAACTAGGGACACAGAAGAGTTTACAGGACTTACCGTTATCATAGGAGACCAGCAAATAGATGCTATCTGTCACACTCCCGCTGAAGACGCAGGTTGGTGTGTCCAGGGCAAAAGTGGTAGCTGTGATTTTTCCGTCGATGGCCTGGGTCGTGATCTGCGGCTGGTAAAATTTTGGATCTAGAAAATCAGAAGGAAATAGCGAGAATTGAAAGATCCACCCGAGAGCTTCTCAAGCAAAACGTCATCTTCCATTTTGTTTAAATCATGATCTGCTTTGTCAGTTAATAGGGTGTTCGGTCCGTAGAACTGCAAAAAAACGTAATAATGTGGCCACCTGCATGTCCTCTGTCGTGGCTCTTGACCTCTAATAGACCAACTGGTGTGGCATGAATGGCACTTAAGGAGATAGCTTTCCTTATTTACTGTTCTTGGGTGCCAGCTGCCCAAGTTTTTCTCTTAATGGGTGTTGTGTATCCCATTCTATATGTTCAATTACATCCTTCCTTATCCTTTCTATAGAAACATCTGTAAAGGAATGAGAACTATAAGAAAGTTTACACCTCCCTACAACCTTGTAACAGGCAAACCCCCAGAGGTTGCTGCTAGCTTTCAAGTCACGCTCATTGCATCAGCCACTGCAACCTAAAAACATACCAGTAAATATACACACTTAAACATCAAATGAAATATGGCAATATAATTAGAATGTTTATAGCTAACAATGTTTAAACCTAGATCCAAGCCATATTAATTGTAGTATCAATTATGATCAAGTTAAGTTCGTGCAGTCAGTGGCCCCCTTCTAGCTTTCCAAAGTGCCCGGATGAAGAAGGTCACTGTGTGCTGTACAAAGTGGCACTGTGTTTGGTCACTCAGGGTAACGGCATCCATGCAAGTTGCCGTACCACATCTTCTGAACATCAGGGAGCTGGTTAAAGTGGGTAAAACAAGAGGAAGTTGGTTGTTTGCAGGACCTTTTGCATCCTAATGTGCCTTTGCACCTTAATACTAGTTTGGGCATAAATCGGATACTAAAATGCTATTTTCTTCGCATCAAATGTTTCTTTTTTCAATTTAAAGTGATTGTGCATCTAAAATGTAATTTGTACCTATACATTATCTTCTACTGAAATGTGATTTGTATTCGTAAACATTTTCCACACTCATGCTGAACCTGTACCTCGGGCGACTTTGCCCTGATGCTACTGATGTCCCCCTTTTACACATAATGTGACTCCTGTTACCTTTGCAACAAGGTTGACTGTCTCCTTAAATATGTTTGTACTCCTAAATGTGACCATTGCCCCTGTTGATGTTGCACCAATAGTTGCATGATTTTGCCCCTAAATTTGATTTACACCTACATTTACTTTTGCTCCCAACTATGTGCGGCTAAATGTAATATTTGCTCCTAAAAGCCTTTTCACACTCCTGCTGACGTTGCAGCTGAAGAGTGAATGTAGCTACATATGTTTGTGAACCTAAAAGTGATTTTGCACCTAAAAGTGGTTTGTCACCTACTGGTAGTTTTGCTGATAGATGTGATGGTGATGTTGCAGCAATGGTGCTTTTGCACTTGTTGACAGTCAAAGGTGTTTTTCACACGATCTTATAATGGTCACCAAACCAAAAACACAAAGAGAGCTGCATATGACATCAGACTGACAGAAGCACACACCACTTCAAACATGCTATTTCCTCTGCCTCGCCAAACTAACCTCAGTATCCAAAAATCAATCATCTGAGACTCAGCTCCAGCAAAACTGACCTACTGTTTTTTACTTTTACTACTACGGATGTAACCATCTGGACAAATACATTATTTAGGCCCCCATGGCAGGTATTTTTTTTAATTCCTGATTGGGACACATTTGTGTTTCTGACCGAACTAGGAATACATGGAGTGTGGGAATGTCACATTCCTGGTAATCATCCCCAAATATTTCACACCCTGTAAACCAGTGAAATTACCAGATATGAAAGGGCTAAAAAATGCTTCCCACATTTCAGGGGACCCTTGGGTATAAACTCCAAATCACACATGATTACAGAGTCCCAGAGTTACGTATACCCTCATTATCAATAATTTTGGGTGCAGAAATACCAATATGGTGTAAAAGAACACAAAAATTCCATCCAGGAGAAAAGTTTTTATCTCTGGTTACTATGACCAGATTTATAACCTACATATCACCCTGCATGAACATCTTGGTGATGGCAGAACACGAACTCTGTGACAGGGTTATGTCCACTTCCCCCAGAAAGCTATCATATAGGGGGCATTGTGACCCCAGGAGTACGTAGCCCATTGGCTACTACCCTAAAGTTCCAGTACTGCCCCTAAATTTAGTAGTTAGGGAATCCCCAGGCACCAGAAAATCCGATCCTGACGAACTGAAGGAAGAAGACGGACGCTGAAGAGTCGCAAAAGCAAGAACAGAAGGCCAGCAGCTGACTTGGCCCCAGCCCCACCAGCCTGACTGCTGTCCTCGACAACTGCAGCAAAGACGACTTGTCCTATAAGTGCCTGTGCCTTCAAAAGCCTGGTAGGACTGGCAGCCTTCAACCAAGACCCAAGAACTCCCTTGGAGTACAAGAGTTGCTCCTCTGCATCCTACACGCACCCCAGAAGAACTGCAAGGACTCCGGACCTTTCAGAAAACATATTTATCATTTGCACTTCACCAAGTACAGTGTTCTGATTCCATCCTATTAAAATATTTTTCATTACACAGAAGCACAAAAAATAGGCATTCACAACTACGGACATCTATTTTGAAATGTTTGTACAGTTGACTTAGGTTTTTCCTCACACACAACATTTTAATAAGTGACACCCTATAGCCTTTCATTTCACACTTTTTACAGAAGCTCAGACAGTTCACCTTACAAAATCATGGCACTCTGCAGTCAGAAGGAAAAAGGACAAACTGACTTCTGACCTGTGTCTGTGAACGCAGAGCAGCTGTGACAAAACCAAGATTTAAAGGCGAACACAACACCTGTTCTTTGTCAACTCACCAGAAGGGGCAAGTAGGTCCTGAAAAAAGCTCGACCAGATAAAATGTGACTCGCCACAGCGAGTGGGCAAGTAGATTTTTTGAGGCCTGTGTATGCAGTATACGCTTTTCTTCGATAGGATAACATTGCCACTTCAAAAATTGCAGTGTTGATTTTTCAAACCTGTAAGAATTAATAACTCGAAATGTACTTACCTGATCGTAATGATGTTGATGCCTAAAAATATATAAAGATAAGTGTTATTCTTTCAAAGTGGCATGGATCTCCTTTTTGAGTCATGAGTATCATTTATTGGCTGTGTGCATGCAGCAGATGTCTAACACTCCTCTCTGATAAGCCTAAGGCTACTCAACCACACTACCCCTTAAAAGAGCGCCTTGGCATTGCTAGCGCAAGGCCATGTCCACTTGAGAGGAAACCCCTGACTCTTTGTACAGTATACCTCATTTTGGTATACCATATAATGAACCAGCTTCCTACATGGTGGATGCTGTAGCTCCTGATGAAGTTGTGTAACTGTAGCCAGTGGTGTACTCTCTATTGTTGCTTCTGCTAGTGTTGCAGATGTGATACTTGCTGTTTCCCTTGCATTAGTGGTAGGCATCATCACGGCACCAGATGCCCTGAACGTGATTCAAGGGCATCTGGTGCCTGATGCGGTTAATACTTTGATAACTTCTCTGGTCCCTGACATGATGGCAGTTTTGGTATCTGCTGTAGTCCCAACTTTGCTTGCAGATGTCACTGCTGCTGCTGTTGTAGTAGCTTTTCTGCTGCTTACGTGGCAATTGCAACATATTTCTTCTTGCATCTATTGTTTCTGCTGTTGTGACAGCTGTTATTGTTGCTGTTGACCTTGCTGTCACTATTGCTGTGGTCACTGCTGGGTAGCTATTTGTGCTGTTACTGTCCCTGTTGTAGCTACTCCTGTTGCTGCAGCTGTGGTTGCTGCATTCATAACAAGTGTTGATACTGTTGTGGTCTCTACGATAGTGGCAGTTGTGGCTGTTGCTGCAGTTATAGCTTTGGTATTTTCTGTTGTTTATGCTGTCATTCCTGTATTGTGGTGCTTGCAACTAGCATTGCACCTGTTGCTGCTACTGTGATGGTTGGTGCTGTCCAGGGAATCTGACTACTATTGGGGCTCCTGTAGCTGGGGTTGTGGTCCTTGCAAATCTATTGTCAATCTTGTGTTGCTTTTTTGTTGCTGTCAAGGTGATAAATTATGTTGGTGTTGTTTTTCCTGCTGAGGACGCAGTTGTGATTACTGTTGGAGTCCCTGTTATGGTGGTTGCTGTTGGGGCTGCAGGTGATCTTGCTTCTGTTTTAGTTGTGGGTCAGCGGTGGTCACAGCTCTTGTCCCTATCATGGTGGAAGCTGTGGTCACAGCTATGGCCACTGATCTGCTTACAGATGTTGGTACTGCTGAGGAGGTGAAAGGAGCTCACACAAAGCAACTATCTGAATAATTCTGTTTTATTCATCGCATGGCCTGTGCCAGACAGCGAAAGATGTGTGTAGCTTGAGCAAAAACAAGAATGCCTCTCTCCCAAGACAACCTCTCCCAAATAAGGGTCAATCAAACTGTCATCTCCCAGACAGAGAGTAGACAACAACTCAAGGGCCCTCCCTATTCTTTTTCACTCTTTTTTTTACTATGCTCTAGCAAGGAACTAAAACAGCCTTCAGCCAGACCTAAAAATAAGGATTGCTTGACATGCCTCTGGGCTGTCTGTCCCAGACCCGTGCAGGAATTCAAATATGAGAAGTCCATTGACCCCGGTGACAGTGTTCTGCACCGAGGAAGAGCCAGGGTAATTTTTTTTTGGTTTTATACGTGTGACTCATCGGTATCATTTTTGTGGCAGCATTTCTGAAAAGCTTCTCGTAAGAAACTGGTGTCCTGTCTATGACAGTAACTGGAGGGACGGTAGTACAGGGCTATCGTATCCACTTGGACTCCTGCCAGCTGGTACAAAATTGATCTTTGTCTGTGTTAAGAGCTGAAAGACGCCAGGCATGTGACTGAGCAGGGACTGAAAGGGAAGGTGTGATTTGTTATGATGATACAGGGCAAGGATCTAGAGTTGTAGCTTCAGAGGGCGTGAATGGGGGTGGGACACCCCCTAATAATATTATGGTCGAGTCATAGCATAGATTCATTCGCTGTCGCTGCAGACTGAGGTGAGCGAGCCAACACACTAACAGGGAGCGCTGAGCAAGAACCGAGCCAAGGGGCTGGCTGCAGACGCAGGGCCGTATTTATACTTTTTTTAACGCCGCTTTTGCGCCGCTTTTTGACGCAAAACGGCGCAAACCTACAAAATACAATGGCCCGCATTTATACTTTTTTAGCGCCGCATTTGCGTCGTTTTTTGACGCAAAAACGGCGCAAACTTGCAAAATACCATTGTATTTTGTAGGTTTGCGCCGTTTTGCGTCAAAAAGCGGCGCAAATGCGGCGCTAAAAAAAGTATAAATACGGGCCAATGGTATTTTGCAAGTTTGCGCCGTTTTTGCGTCAAAAAACGACGCAAATGCGGCGCAAAAAAAGTATAAATACGGGCCGCAGCTTCAAAACATTTGGCATGTGAATCATGCAACAAACATAGGCCCGTATTTATACTTTTTTAGCGCCGCATTTGCGTCTTTTTTTGACGCAAAATCGGCGCAAACTTACAAAATACAATTGTATTTTGTAAGTTTGCGCCATTTTTGCGTCAAAAAAATGCACGCAATTGCAGCGCTAAAAAAGTATAAATACGGGCCATAGTGTAAAAATATGACAATGTTGCTACCAATATACATTCTTTAACATGTGGATGCATTTCACCTTAACACATTATATTATATCACTGCATTATGAGATATTTATTAAAACATTGAAGTTAGAAACATTCCTGTCCCCTCCCACTTCCTGAACTTGTGCATTTGAAGGTACTCATATCTGATCAAGAAGAAAAAGGAGCCTCAGCGAAAACAAAATATTTGCCTAGAACCACACAATTTATTCAAGTGGGGAAGCTGAAATTGACCCCAAGATTTTCTTGTTTCATATTTGCAATTCAGCCACTCATTCGCTCACCTATTTAACTTCATAGGTCACTGCTTTGTCTTTATTCTTGGGGTATGAGGCTAGAACGCGAGGTCAGGTAGAGGCCACATGGGCTAGTGAGTTGAGGAGGGCCTTGAGATGATCCAGTCAGTCCCACTGCTCACGCACTACAGACAGGGCCCGGGATGAGTGTGTGATGTGCAGGCAGGACTGAGGGCATGCATCTGATTGGGACCCTGCATGTAACTCTCTCCACATCAGTGCGCTGCCTGCATTGCTTTAAATTGGTCATTTCCTGACAGGTCCTAGATGCAGCAGTACATAAAAACGGTGTTTGATATGGGTTCCCATTATGTCCTAAAATAATGACCTGTACAGGCAAAAAATAATGGCTTAACTCCCATTTACCCTACAAATCTAGAGGTTGTCCATACCAGAGATGCTGTCCATGTTTACATTTCATTTTAATTAAATCTTGAATTCCCTAAGAGTGTTTGTTTTTTTCCATGTGTTGTGTTTCTGTAGGTTTTTCACGCAGCATATTCCTTTTATGTGAACTGAATCCCCTTCAGAAGCCTTGGTGAGTTCTGGCTCTTTGAGTAGGAGTTAGAGCTCTGGAGAGGAGCCTGAGAGTAGCGTACATTTCTCACAGTGCCATTCAGAGGATCATATCATGTTTAGACTTCATGCACATGCAATCCATGGTCTCTCTTCAGAGTGCACAGACCAGTAAAGGTCAAGGATAAAAGGGGCACTGTACAGTCTATGTCAGGCATCCACATGCATCTTTACAGGGGAGGATGTGGGGAGAGGAAGGAAGGAGGGGGTATCGGAGGAGAGGGAGGCTTGGGGACGGGCGATGGAAGAGGGAGGGAGTGGTGGAGAGGAGGGAAGAAGAAGGTACTCTGGTGCATATGTGTGAATATAGGTGTCCGCAGGGGCGGGGTGTACAGGTGGGTGAAGGGGTATATGGAGGGAGGTGTCTGGGGTTAACGCACACCGGCATGGAGGAAGGGTGCCCAGGTTTGAAGAAAGGTCTCAACCCTATCCTGTATTTTGTAGATGATTCGTTCATGAGAGGCTGTGCTGTGAGCCATTCATCGTGGGAGGGGGGTGTAAGTGAGCGGCAGTGACAGAGGACACATATCTTGTCTGTGGCAAGTGCCGTGAGCAAAAGGCGGGTTTGTGAACGAGAGAGATCTGGGGCCCTCTCGCTATCATGTAAAATGATCACGGGTCGAGAGAGAGAAGAATCACAACCGGTATGGTCTCCCTTATCGTGTTCCCCACCGCTTCCCAATAAGGCTGGGTGGAGGGACAATCACATAAGATGTGTAATAGGTCACAATGGGTATGTGGGCAACACCAACAGTTCGCATGTGGCAGTAGTCCTGCTCCCCTCAGTTTCATGGGCGTCCAGTGCCAATCATGTAGGGTTTTAAAGAGAAAATTTCATCCAAGCCTCCCGTGCTCCACGATTGCGTGCCTCCAGTAGATCGATCCAATCCTCCATTTCATAGTCCATCTGTAGTCTTGTCTAACACTTTGTGCGAAGAGTGTTTGAAAGAGGCAGGGAGAATAAATGGCCGTTCAGGAGTCTATAGAGGTTCGACATCACGAGATTCCCCACGTTCTGAGATAGGAGAAGATTGGAGGGTCCAAGGACGCTACGCATCACGCGATTAACACAGTGTTGGAACTGTAAATATTTCCACAATTGTTGCGGTGGGAGGCCAAACTCATTACAGAGCACTGTAAAGGGTTTAAGACGACTGTTATCCATGATCTGTCCCAGGTGGGTAATACCCCCAATCGCCAGCTTTCCCAATTTAGTACCTCTTCCCCAATAGCAGATTGGCGTTGCCCAAAATTGGTGCATGTTCCTAAAGGCGGAAATCCACCCCAAACAGGTGGGTGAGCGAATCTCCAGGATTTCATCATGGCCTGTATCATTGGATTAGCAGGACCTAGCGTTAGTCCTTCATCATTATAGAGCGGGTTTAGTCCCTGATGGCACTGTAATAATGTGCGTTCTGTCTGTACCTGTAGCGGCAGGTCATACGTCCTGGGGAGCATGTAGGGGAGCTGGGAGAGGTGGAGGGCTAATGTGTAGTGCTCCACTGAGGGTAAGCCCAGTCAGCCGTACGCGTGGTGGGATATGAGTTTGGCGTTGGTGAAGCGTGGTGATCCCCAGACAAAGGAACTTATGCATTTGTCCTCTGATCGTAACATGGAGAGAGGGGCCAGCAGTGGCAGCAGGCCAAGGATGTATGTGTACCATGGCAGTGTAACTCTGTGTACTGCCTGTACTCTCCTCCATAGGGAGAGGTCCAAGTGTGACCACTTTTTGAAGTCTTGCTTTGTGTGGGTGAGAAAGGGGTCAAGATTTTCTGCCAGCATGCGGTCTAGGTCTCTATTGACATAGAACCCCAAATACTTGAGACCTGATGGGAGGTCAGCTATAGCTGCGCAAATGGTAATGCGGAACAAAGGAAGAGCCTCACTCTTATCCCAGTTCAGTTTATGGCCCAACAATGTCGAGAAATCCACAAGGATGTTTCTCAGTGCCGGAAGTGTGTGGGTGAGGTCTGTGAGGGTGAGTAGTATATTATCAACGTATAGATAGATTGTGGACATGCCACCTGGTATGGGGACCCCGGATATGAGTGGCGAATGTTGGATGGAAGCCGCCAGCAGTTCCATAGCCAAAAGGAACAGCAGCAGTGACAGTGGGCAGTCTTTTCGGGTCCCACATTTTATGGGGATGTGTCGGACAGGAAGCCAATGCAGTCCATCTGAGCCATAGGTGAGTCGTAAAGCCAACAGACTTTGACTATAATGTCGTCACCCAAACCAAAAGGTACTACCACTCGACCCTATCAAACACTTTTTCAGCATCTAAGGAGAGGGCTGGGGCTTTGACTTGCAGGTCTTTGGTTGACCATAGGGTATGCAGCAGGGTACAGAGGTGATTCCTGAACGATCGGCCGGGTACAAATCCCACCTGTGTATGATGAATGAGGGACCGTATCACCTTCCTGAGACAGGCCGCCAGGACTCCTGCCAGAATCTTAATATCCCAGCTGAGCAGGAAGATAGGCCTGTAGCTCCCACAGAGTAGGGGGTCCTTCCCTGGCTTTGCAGGACTGCTATTAATGCCCTATTGGAAATGGAACCTAAGGAGCCCGAGCGTTCCACCTCACAAAAGGCCTTGTATAGGGAATTTACTACTTCTTCGCCCGTCCACTTATAGAATTCCGCAGGGAATCCATCTTCCCCAGGGGCCTCATGGTATGGGAGTTTGGAAATTTCCTGAGCTATCTCTTCTTTACTTATTTCTCCCTCTAATAATCTCCTGCCATCGGAGGTGAGCCTAAGGATGTGTATGCTATCAAAAAATTTAGCAAGTTGGGTGGGATCTTCCTGTGTTTCTGGGGTGTAGAGGGGCAGGTAAAAATTCCTGAATTCGCAGGCAGTGTCTTAGGGGAGGGGGAGGATAGTGCCCTCTATGGCATGAATGGCTTGAGTGGCTAATGCTGCCTCTTGTTGGCATAGTTGAGCTGCCAAAAGACAGCCCGCCTTTTCCCCTTACTCGTAGTGGTGCCCTTTTAGCCGTAGAACAGCATATTCCACCTGAGAGGTGTACAGGGCAATGAGTTCTGTTTTAGCCCATTCAGGACAACACACTGAGGGAGAAGGTCTGCAGGGTAACTATGGGTGTGGGTTGCTATCACGGCCTCAAGGTCTTTCTGTTGGGTTAGTCTTTGGGAATTGGCGATGGCAGCGTCCCTCCAGAGCTGTCTGTATGGTCGCCTTTGCAGCCGCTCACAGAACCTGTGAAGAGGAGACCAACACCTTGTTGTCCACATAAATGGAGATGTGAGAGCGTAACTGGGCCTTGCCTTGGCGTGTGCGGTACAGTGAAATATTCAGGCACCACAGCTTACATCCCAGGGTGGTGAGTCCCAGGTCCAAAGTGAGTTGGACAGGGGAGTGGTCCGAAAGCGCAGCTTCCAGAATCCAGGATTCCCTGACTACGGAAACTGTACTGTGGAAGGTCAAAAAGTAGTCTAACCTAGATTGGGGGACGTGGACTGGTGACATGAACGTATATTCTTGGTCAACTGGGTGTGAGAGATGTCAGTGGTCCACCAAGCCCTGATTCAATAGTACGTCTCCCAGTAGGGCTTTGTCAGCATTGTTGCTGAGGTCTAAAGGGCCAAGAATAGCATTGTGGGCCAGGTTCTAGTCCTCTTCAAGGATGTAATGGGAGGCTCCTATCTCCATCAGGAGGCAGTTGAGTTGGAGGAAGAAGAGACGTTTGGAGCCCGTTGGGGCATATATGGAGCCGACGCATAATATGCGGTCGCCAAGTTTGAGTTTGGCAAAAACATAGCGCCCATCCGGGTCGGACCAGGTCTTAAGGACCTTGAATGGTAACGATCTACACAGAAGTATTGCATTGCAACTACGCATTACCTAGATGGTCTGGGCCCCGCTGGTGAGGGCGCTTGGCAGCTGATATGCAGCACTCGTCCTACCCAGTCACAAAAGCAATTTCTCAGATTCAAGGTAAGAAAGACTCATTTCCTGAAGGAAGGTCACATCTATGTGCTTTGATTTTAGGTAGGACAGTACTTTTTCTGCTTCATATAGGGCATGTTTCATAAAGAGGAGGGGATGTCATAAGACCTGCGGCGGCCATCTGGGCAGTGGAGGGGTGAGGCAGTCGGGAGGGGTGCGATGGTCATCAAAAGAAAATGAGAGAAGATGGGGATAGGGAGGGGGGAGTCAGTGTGAGAGGGGAGGGAAGGGAAGGTGGAAGGGGGAAAGACCTGGAAGGGGGTTGCAGGGGAGAGGGGGATAGCAGTTACAGTAAGTGATGCAGGGAAAGAGGGAACCAGGGAAGAAGGAAAAAGAAAGAGAAAGGCAAAGGAGGGAAGGTGGGGGGAGGTGGGAGAGGGGAAAAAAGACAATTGCTGAAGGGTCAGCGCTGAGCTGAGGGAGGGACCTTGGTGAGAGCCGAAGGCTGTTGTCCATGGGCCAAAACTTACACCGCTGGCGCTCCACAAAGGGTGCAGGTAGAGGGAGTGGGTAATGATAAACTAGGTCAGCAGTGGAGCAGGGGACCGGGGAATGGACGGAGGGGTTGCCAGGGCCTTTTCCCATGTAGAGGAGGAGGGGACCCAGGGAGCCAGAGGGGTGCTAGTGCTCAGAGGTCTGGTTCAGGGGTGTGTCAGGCAGTGGGTGGTGAACATGTAACTGTCCCTCTTCGCTGTGGGGAGTGTCGTGGTATTCCATTGCCGCCAGAGCATCAGGATTCTTGATGAGGTTCTCTAACTGTGCTTCCCCATCACAGAGATTCTTTGCCCTACAGTTTTTGTTTTGTTTTGGCAGTTTTATATAGCGCAAACTCGACCCAAAGGTATTGGAGTGCTTTACATGAGCACCAGTCACATCACACAAAGACATATTCATTTTTGCTAGGCACGGGGAGATTAAGAGATTTGCCCAGAATTACAAGATGTTGAGCCAACACCGGGACTCAAACCTGGTTCCCCCTAGCTTCAAAGTCGACAGCTCTGGCCATTATGCCACATCCCCTCCCTTCAAAGTTAGCAGCACCATTTACAGCTCGGCGTGTGCACAAGGGGAGCAGCTCTAAACGCACCAGCATCAAGGTAATTTACACACATCCACCAGTATATACATCCATCTGGGCACACTAACAGACAAGACCCATCTATATGTACGCACATTTGTTTGCTTGCACTGCTGATGGTTTTTGGTACATACTCTGTGAGGGAGGAAAGCTGGTCCTGAAGCTGTCTCTTTTCTGAAGTATTAAGCACACTCACTATTGTGTAACTGTCTGCTGGTGTCATTGGGGGGGGCATCTGGCTGAGGAGTTTAACCATGATTGTGAGCATCCACTGGGTGTCCCCATCTTCTTTGAAGGTCTACTAAAGAAGTGGTCACCTTCCTCCTAGAACAATGATGGCCATTTTTGGTGAATTCTGAGGTTGTGGAAAGGCCAGGAGATGGCACTTAAATAGCAGTTTCCATGAAACGCTCTAAATTCCTTTTTTAAATATTCTGCCTTTGTTTCATTAAAAACATATTTAGGAATAGTCTAGACAGCTCTAAATACTTTTGATGTGTTTACATCTTGTTGCTGCTTGGTTTATATCTTAAAGGAAAAATACTGAATTGAGATTTTTTTTGTTATTTTTTATCTAGCTTGGTATGGAAAATACTGGCTGGGCCAATGGTCACACTTCCACCCCGCGTAAAGTAGTTTGGATGGTAAATGTATCTTTATCATAGCATTGTATGTAATGTTAGATAAAATATTTGAGGTTTAACTAGGATAGCTTAAAGATTAAAGCTTTTGTTGCAGATATCCTTGTATTTATTACCTTTGCGCCCACTTGTCACCTTCTCATGGTCTGTCTCATCCATGGTCTCTCTCATCCTCTTGCAGCTCAGCCTGTTCACATTTACCCTTTCTATCATTATCTCCCTCCAAGTCATTGCGACTTGGTGTCATGTCATAAGCCAGTGGGAGAGGAGCCACAACTCATGGGACAATCAATCAGCTTAAAGTCATCCAGATGTTAGTGTTGGCTAGATTAGTAGTACATCAAGCACAAGCCACATGTACACATCATCCTACTACAACTGTACACAAAAAAACAATTCACATCACCATCATATGCACAATACTGATCAAAGCCATGCAGCTGCCTAAGTGTTTTCTCCCTCAGGGACACATCCTTTCAAGTTATACTGGCAAACAATATGATATCATCATTCTAAAAATCCATTGTGAAAAAGTTAGATTAAGCCTGCCTGTTGGGATGGAAAAGTCCCTTGCACGGTGATGGATGTGCATCCCTGCCCTGAGTGCCCTAACTGTTATGATGTCTGGATCCCTGTTACTGATGTTTGTAATCATGAGGAAACATGCGTCATGAGCGTGCGCCATAACACAGACCTGTCTCATGGACAGCAGTCGTTTTGGACCAGGAAGAGCACTCAAAGCTCTAACCTCACAGTGGAGTTAAGCAGCACACACCCATTGGTGGCAGTATACCATTCAGCGATCAGTAAGAGTTAACAGGCCTTTTTACCTGTGACACTGGATTGAGGCCTACAGGCTCACATACACTTCCCCTGCTGTGTGCTTAACTCACCCTTGGCCTACATTAGTGCAGTGCTGCACAGTACATGTGTGTTATAAATGTGCTGGGTATATGTATCTCTGTGAATCATAGAATATAGGGATGATGCAGTGCTGTGCAGTGCATGTGTGTTATATGTATGTGCTGAGTTTATGTGCACCTGTGAATGGTACAATTTATGGAAGATTCTGGGTTCCATTTTGGGAGACCCCTGGATAACTGGAGGAACATGAGGAGGTAGATGAATGACCCCCCAACACATTTGAGGATTACTGCATTCCAGTGAGCTGGGAGGGACACACCGAAGGAAGGGAGAGCGAGGCTCTTCAGTATAATTCAAAGAGTGCTCTTTTATTCAGAGAGATTTCACTATTAAGAGGCCTGGGTACATCTCAGGAAGGAAATGGAGCTGATAAGAGAATCATAAAGAGTCAGGTCGAGGCCCTGTGGTAAACCATTGCTACACATATCACTGTGGCTGACATCCAGCTGCAAATCTCCAGTCACTCCCATGAGCTGTATTGTGGGGCTATCTGATTTGGATTGGCTGATGCTGTGATAGACTTCTTCCTGGAAGAAGAGCAGGACAGAGGAGGGGGAACTTCAAAAGGCAGCAGAGCCCCAACATAAACTTCAAAGACTCAAACTCTAAATTACATTTGGTGTTTGGAAAGGGCTATAAGATGGGGAGCGTGAGGCCCCCAAAAGTGTCAACTGTCAAGTAGCCAGTCGGGCTATACAAGGAGGAGAAGGTCTACAAGGCTTTTGCTTGGGACCAGGACTGGGGGCCAAGGCCTGACAGTCTCCCAGCTTGGTGAGGGGACATCACCCAAGGAATCCAAGACCGCCTGCCTTGGAGCCTGAAGCACCAATGACTGCCTGCTTGCCAAGGCCTGTGTGTCCTATGAGGAAGAGGACACCGTTGGAGGGAGAGAGCTCTAGTGGGGACACAGGAGATTGGATCCCTGTAGTGAGGTGTTAGGAGACAACTTCTGCACTAAGTGGATCATCGCCTGTGTGCAGGGAGAAGTTGGTGATCCCTGTATGCCAGAGGAGAGCCACCATGAAGTAGTCCGGCAAACTTTGCTACACCGATCAAGTCATTGCCTGTGTGCAGGAGTAAAGACACCAACCCCAGATGCCAGGTGGGGCCTCTGTAAAGTTTACTGCTGTGCAGATCAGGCTGTAGCATATTTGCGGAGTGAAGTCTGCGACCCCATATGCCAGGCAGGGATGCTATGAAGGTTGCTGCCATGCGGATTGGGCCCTAGCCCATGTAAGGAGGGAAGTTGGCTACCACATATGTCAGATGAGGCTGCTGTAAAGATTGCTGCTGTGCCAATCGGGCCATAACCCATGTACACAGTGAAGACGGAGACCCCGTATATGGGGGGGTTGGGGTGAGGAGGGGATGGACACAGGGACAATGCAAGTAGCATGGTCTGGTCAAGACCATTGTTGTGAGGAGGAGGTCATCATAGTGACCCAAGTGGGCCCAAGCCCCAACTGAGGACCAGTACCGGTATTTCTACCACCACCCCAACTGTGGGGAGGATTCTAGGAAACTTACCAGCATTAGAGAAGCATTGAGGACCCCATGCCCACTACCTCCGCAGGGTCGCGTGCAAGGATCTCGGGGACACCTGACAGCTGTCCCTCCTGGGCTGCGTATAAAGAACTTACTGAAAAAATCCACAGCAGCTTTAGTTTACTGCTGCTACGGGTAAGACTGCTTTATGGGCCAGACAGACCCGGGGGGAACTTCTCTGTCATATAGCGCTTTTCACTTTAATAAAGAGTCAGATTGTGACTCCTGTGACTCATACTACTAGTAAGGCTCTGAGTTTTGCTTGTAGGTAATGGGGAATAACCACTATCACTAGTGAGAGGAGAGTGGGACTAGAAAAACTACAGCCCGACCGCAAAGGGCTGTGTGTATTGTTTGTGAATGCTGTATTTTACTTTCATTAGTATATACTTCTTTTTAGATTTCACCTGCATATCACTTGCATTGTTGTTGTGAAATCTCTTGTAAATAAAAACAAAAAATGTTAAACGGGCGCACAGGCTGTCCATTACTTACTTTTACTTACCATTGGTTGGAACCCATGTCACTCTCGTTCCCTTGTTTCTTATTGATCAGCAGCTCTTCGTGGCCTCCAACTTCCTCCTGGACTTTGGAGTCTTTGTCCATGCCGTAGAGCATGGACCAAGTACTGCTTCCTATGGCTAGTGGCCTTCCACTGGCCAGCAGCTACTCTTCCTTTTACTTCCTTGTGTTGAATGACTCTGCCAACCCCCCACACTAGGTTTTACATGTTGCACAGCAGCTTAAGCTGATGTGCGACATGGCTAAAAGTAAAAAAGAAAGTGCTATGATGCAGTGAATGCTGCTGCGTCATTATGTGTTTTTTCCTTTGCAACGTTTAAAGAAAATATTGACAAAGCCGATTTTTTTTACATATGCAAAACCCCTAGGCTTAGCCAACGCTTGTTTCACAAAAGCAAGCATTTCACTAGACAATCATTTATTGCTGCTGCTGGATGTATTAATCTACCCTAAGAAGCCTACGACTGCTCAACTCGCACTACCAATCAGAGTCAAGTGCTGAAGGGGTGCTTGGCCCAGTTGCTTAGGATCTGTAGAAGGTTGGTCCACGGAGCATCAGGAGTAAAAGGCCTCAACCTCCACGGCTGGAGCCAGTAGCTCCTGCTTGCCCTATGGCCCTCTGAACTGAGTTCTGACACTTCAAAATACACAAACAAAAGGTAGGAAATATAGCTCCAAAATGATTAACCATTGGAACCTGAACAATGGACAAATGTATATCCCAGTAGAACAAAACAAAATGCAATGCCATTCAGAACATGCATACATTGCTACAATCTTCATATCTTTAAATTTGTGATATAATTTCCATAGTTTCTAATAAATGAGAGGAAAAAAGAGGGATCCCTGTTTCCTTGCTGTATAGATCACCACAGTGTACAAGGGTTTTATGGTGCAAGTAATTTCAATCTTTTCTTTCCTGTTTCAGGTGCATTGTGTCATTATATGCTCACGTGTAATCTGCAGCATTAATATTATTTCACAGCTTTCACCCAACTTTCTCTTCCAGATTGCACTCTCCTTCCAAGTGAGGTCTGCTGCTGGGCCTGGGATTCTAAAAGGCCAGCTTTTGCAGCCCACTCCAAGCCTGGTGTGTTGATTATAGGTGTGGACTTATGATAGCCTACTCTCCTTGCCTTTTCTGCCCTACATTTCTGCGAGAAGGAAATGGCTGGACTTAGTAGACAACATAGTCCAGACTGTCCCACTGAGTCCATAGACTGACTAGCCTTACTTTTCCAAATAATTGAAAGCTAACACACCTTAGCTGATCCATTACCGGTGTACACTGGCGGCAGCCCGTCTGATCCTTTTTAGTTGAGTTCACCTCGTTGCTTGTTAGGAAATCTCACACGTCACCTAACATTATTCACTAAGAATCCCTTCCATCTCTTCCACTCCACCTTCCATCACCATGTCCCCTTTCTACACCTGCAATATGCCATTCCTGGGCACTGACAATCTTTTTTAACCTTCAACACTTCTGTTGATGCTTCTATAGGGCAAAGTACGTACCAATAAATACTGCACCACTCTACAAATTTCCAAGCTTCCCTGTAATCATTTCCCTTAATCTATTGTATACATCTTGCTGTTAGCTTGTTTTCTCCTTAAACTCGCTTGGGCATGTTAAGTAGGTCAGCATTTTTCTCTGTTTTTCATACAGATTGGAAGCGAACCAATCAGACAAGAATCTTGCATTTTGTTCTAATAGACATGTTGAATGATCTTTTAATTCCTCCGTATAGGCAGAGACATGAGTAAAGAAGAACATGCAGAAACCGCCAAGTGAAAACATTTGGGGTCAGATGTATGAAAGTGTTTTACCCATTTTGTGTCTTATGAAAAAAGCTTTATGACACATGGGCCTTGTTTACAAGCAAGCCTGTAAGCACAAATTGGGAGGCAGGAGTCAGGGAGCTACTATTGTCTACACTAATATAGGTTACCTAACCCAAGAACAATCGGGAAAACATTAAACCAAACAATGCACTTTATAGAACAATTTATCAAATAGGTTGACTATAAAGCATTATATTTTACAGGCACTCCTACACAAAACCTTCTGAGCTAACACCATAGCCAAATCAGTTTCACATTGAACCATCAGGTAAATCACTAAGATTAGGCCAGTTTTCACTATGCCCAGTATATAAATCACCAGGAGGCGACCAGTATTTCTCCTACAAAGTACAACAGATAGGACAGTATTCACAAACCATAAAGCTCCATTAAGAGGCCAGTGTCCACAATGCCCAGCAAGTAAACCTTCATAGCAAGGGGAGATTCTACCGTGTTCCAGTATGTAGAGCGCAGTAGATAGGTCAAGTCTACTTCCATATGTGAAGCAACAAAGGCACACTATTTTCCACAGTACCCTAGTGTGTAAAGTACCATACACTGCTAGTATCCATAACGTTCCAAGACATAATCCACACAGTCACACACAGTGTAACGCACCACCCCAACTATCCATTCAATATGCAGCGTCCACAATGTCCCATTATTTAAAGAACTATTACTAGTCATTCCTTAGGTCAATATCTGCAGTGGTCAGGAACATTGACTATGAACGCTATGGCTTCAACTTAGCCTTCCAGGAGAGGGATGAATTCATGGGGGAGTTCATTTTGTGATTGAAACGCTTAGCCCGCTACTGAGCTTTTGACACTTTTACGACTGAAGACGCTCTTCGTCTGTGGATTATTGAAGGGTGTCAATCAGAGTCCCTACGCAGACTTTTCTTAAAGAAACGCTACTCGCTGGACGAAATAGGGGAAATGACGAGAGTCAGTGATCAAGAAGAACATACAAAGAAAATGGAAGTAGGAAAGCTAGAGAAACTGGAACAGGCATTCAGGCGTCAAACTCGTCAGAAGAAACGTCAGTCACAGGAACGCCGAAGGACTCCGAGATCCATAAACCATCCCCAACGAACAGGGTGTCATCGCAGCCCCAACAAGCGGGCCAGAGAAGGGAGCACCAGCATTGGGTCGGCATTGTCGCCGCTGCGGAAAGGAAAACAACTTCGAAAAGGTGTGCCAGGACTCGCAGAAGAACATACAATGGAAATCCAGGGAGCCCAGGTCGCGTCATCCAGCAAATGCTGTGTGTGACCGACGGGAACGCTACACTAGCTCATCCCGATCAAGCCTTTACTCACATGGCACATACAGATCATGGCGCTCTGAATCCCATGAGTCAAGATCCCTCACACTAATCTCACAAGACAGTGAGGAGTACATTTGCATGGTCGCCGACCACAACAGACGGAAGAAATACCTCAGGTTGCACCTCCAAATGGGAACGCACTCTGCCACATTTGTGCTAGACAGTGGTGAATCCCTCAATTACATCAGTGTCAAAGAATACAACAGAATGAACCCGAAGCCCAAATTACACAAAGCGGCTGTGCAATTCTACACGTGGATGTCCAGAGCCCTTCTTCCATGTCTAGGGCAGTTTCATACAACTCTCACATACAAATATAGAACCATACAAGCACAGTTTCATGTGATCAAGGGGCCCGAAGTGGACTGTCTCCTCAGTCTGCCCACTGCTGAACAACTAAGGTTGTTGGAGATACTATATTGAGTGGAGGATGAATCAGACATTGTACACAAGTTTCCAAAGCTGTTCACAGGACTTGGAAAGCTGGCTCATTTTGAAGACCGTCAGCACATAAACAAGCAAGTAACAACAGTTGCCCAACATCACAGGAAGGTACCCTTTCACCTCCAACAGGTGGTCGAGAATGAACTACGGGGCCTCCTCCGGGCAGACATCATAGAGAGAACCTCTGGACTCACCGAGTGGGTGTCCCCAGTGGTGGTGGTGCCCAAACGAGGGTCCTGGGGCAAAGTGGGTCTATGTGCAGACATGAGAGCCCCAAACACCGCCATTGAACGGGAAAGACACTCGGAACCCCACATCAGTGACAAGATCACACTGCTGAATGGGGCAAAAATATTCTTCAAGCTGGATCTAAATAAGGGCTACCACCAGGTCAAACTCTGTGAAAGTTCACCCTACATCATCACGTTTTCAACACACCAAGGTCTATTTTGGTATAAATGGCTCAGTTTTGGCATTTCAATTGCAGCGGAGATAGCTAAAAAAAAAGGAGCAGGAGAGTAATTTGACACATCCCCAGCACCCTCAACTACAGCAATGACATCCTTGATTTGGCACAGTCAAAGATCATGACAAAGCCCTGAATCAGGCATGTCATGCACTTCAGGAAGCTAGCTTGACCCTTAACAAGGACAAGTGTGAACACCACAGGTCCACACTGAAATTGTATGGACACATTTTCTCAGGTGACGGGATGAGGCCAGACCCCGAGAAAGTCATGGCCCTGACCGACACCCCACCCCCCCCCCAAGATGCTAGGGATGTTCGATCGTTCCTGGGAGCAGTCAGTTACTGCGCCCAGTACATCAAGGACTATACTACCATCAGCTATCCCCTCAAGGAACTGACTAAAAAAGGACAACTATTTAGGTGGTCAGCAAGATGTGATCAAGCGTTCAATCAATCAAGGACACAGTTGAGTCAGCCAGCAATCTGGCATACTTCAATCCCCGCAAGAAGACCAAAATCACAGTGGACGACAGTCCTGTCGGACTAGTAGCCATCCTAGGCCAATATGTCAAAGAAGGCAATCAAAAACACCTAGGCCCGTATTTATACTTTTTTAGCGCTGCATTTGCGCCGCTTTTTGATACAAAAGCTGCGCAAACTTACAAAATACAATGGTATTTTGTACGTTTGCGCCACTTTTGCGTCAAAAAATTACCCAACTGCGGCTCTAAAGAAGTATAAATATGGGCCCTAGTGGCATATGCCAGTCACAGCCTGACTGACAGCGAGAGAGCATACCCTCAGACGGAAAAGGAAGGTCTGATGGTAGTCTGGGCTTGTGAGCACTTCCACATCTTCATAAATCGGAAACACGTCACAATCATCATGTGTGACTCCGCGAAGACCGGCGGCGTCCCACTTGCGGGCCGCGGTCAGATCAGTGGTCTGCATCTTGGTCGGCTGTTTCTGCCGCAGGCCGCTTTTCAGGTCGCAACCTGTTTTTTGGGCCGCAGCACGACCTGAAGATTTCCCTTTGGGCTCTGTTTCACGCTGCACCCACCTTTAACCCCCCTAGTTTTTCTTACCTGTTATTTGCTGTTTTTCTTCTTTTCTTTTCTTTTTTTTCTCTTTTTCTTTTTTGTTTCTTCTTGTCCATATTTTCTCTTTCCCAGGAGTCTGTATTTTCTTCCCTGCATGCCTTGCTCCCTACTTTTTATACTATAGCTATTTTTCCATTTACTTTAATGTGGGCTTTTCCCAATCCAAGAAGGTGTCTTCATTACTTCCTTCATGTCACTTCCTGTCTGTCTGTATATAAGCACAGTTGGTCTTCTGTTTCTTGCGTTGCAAACACTTCCGTTCCGGTTGTACTCCTCGCTCCTGTATCCTGTGATTTTGGACTTCACCTGCTCTTCCCTGTCTGCAGTTTTTGTTCCAGACTTTTTGTTCCTTACTTTTTCTTTTTATCTTTTTCAGGAGTTCCTTGATCTGAGGTTTTTCCCAAGTTTGTTTTTTTCCTCTGGGACTCCTTCTGGAGGTTACGGCCTGCTTGGTGTTCTATTATCAGCAGCACTGTGGCTAATGGAAAGGGTCGCCCCTACCTTGGTCAATCCATAACAAGCAAGAAACCTGGTAGTGCCCAGAGACTGGCAGATTACAGTACTAAGAAGCGTTCAGGTCGTGACATCACAGCTCATCAGGCGTTAATCACAATTTGTGGAAATCCCCGAGCAAAGATGCCCCCCAGGATCGAGCGAATACATGTACACCATCATACACAAACCCGGAAAAGCAGCCAATCCAGCAGATTACATGTCACAGCACCCTAGAACATCCTCGACAACTAAACCTTCACTAGAGGAGGAGTACATTCACTTCATCATTGCACAAGCAAGACCACCTGAGGTCCCCCTTGAAGCCATCATCGAGGCCACCGCAGCTGACGCCACACTGCCAGAGGTAACACATCGCCGCCGAATGAACTGGTAGGGCCACGTGTAAGAACCCAAAAGCAACCAACTCATTCACATCAAAGAAGTAACCTCCTGTCGACACATAAAGGATGAACTGTCCATTTCAAAGGGTAGCCTACTGCAGAGAGAAAAAAGAATTGTCATTCCGAAAAATCTCTGTCAAGGGGTGGTCAACCTAACTCATGAAGGACACCGGGTTAGAGTGGCCACCAAAAGAGCCCTACGTGACCATGTCTGGTTCCCCTCCCTTGATGTGATGGTCAAAGCCACGCTAAAGGACTGTTCTCAATGCCAAATTGTCAGCCAAGAAGAACTTCCCTTGCCGCTGCAAATGTCCGAACTACTGTAAGGAGTCTGGCAACAAGTGGCCCTTTGCAGAACGGCAAATACGTCCTTGTCATAATGGAGGAATATTCCTGATGTCCAATTTCACAGCAAGTATCATCCACCAGAGCAGTCATCACGTACCTGTGGTGGATGAAATCTTGGCAGCATGGGGAATCCCAGAAGTAGTCAAAACAGACAACAGCCCTCCATTCAACAGTCAAGAATTCGCTGAGTTTGCCATTCACCTCAACTTCAGACATCAAAAGATCAATAGGGTAGTGGAGAGGTTCATGGCCACATTAAAGAAAACCATACAACAAGCTGAACTCGCCAGACGGGATGTGCATGCAGAGCTGAATGAAGTGCTGAGAGCATACAGTACCATGCCCCACAGCACACAAACAAATGCCCAGCCACCCTGATGCTAGGCCGCACCGTGTTTTGCTTTACTGCAGACTAAGAAGAGACACACAAATACTGAAAGACATTTCTGGTATGCAGCACCCTCAGTCCGAAAAATACATTTATCAAGGCACTTTGCAAGGTTTGAATAAGAATATGCACAAAACGAGTGCACATTTGTAGAAAGTCACTGCAGTGAAATAAAAGTGTTCTTCTACTTCAAACTGAGATGAAACACGAATAAAAGGAATTCCAGCAATGCAGATCTCCTAGTCTGAGTAATAAATTTATTAAAGCACTGTTTTAGGTTCGAATAGAAGAATCATGTAGGTCAAATTCTGCAACACGAATACACTTCCAAAAATGATCACAGCAGTAGAATAATAACGATCCTAGAAACAATGAAAATACACTACTTTATTGATGGATTATATATCTGCATATACAGTGATTCTATATTCATTCACAATGCAAAGCTAAAAATAATAATTAAAAAGAAATAATCACCATGGGACTCACTTGCTTCATCTCTTTGCCAGCAACGGGCCGTGAATCCAGTCGACCATGAAGAGAGAACTACCGTCAATGGAGTGGCAGGCACAGGCGTCCCCGTCCCGACCAGAGTTCATTATCCTTTCAGTCCACTGGTTTCCCTACTTTATATACTTTAAATAAGCTGGAGAGGAGAATTCTAGAAATCCCCCCTCCCATTCAGTGAGTTGGTGTTCAAACGTTGGTCGTATCAGTCCGTGTTGTAAGAGCACGTTAGAGATTTGGCAATTTCCCAAGGTGCGCTCCCAAGACCGAGCTGTTCCCTACCGTACCATAAACATTATCCTGGTACATCCTTATCATACTCGCACTCCTCCATGTTATGTTCTAGCCCTTGGTAAGAAAGAGCATGAAAAGTGAAAACATGAGTTAAAAACAAATTGCATAACTTGTATGCGGAAGAATACTTGCACCTCTAACATGATGGTGGCTAAGTTAACGACAAAAAGGAGGTATTAATCAAAATGGAGCTTGTGGCCACCAATGTGACAGTGTGCTGGTGGCCACCAATGTGATGGTGTGTGAAGCTAAGCTAAGCTAAGCACAAAATAGAGTCAGTGGTCAAGATGAAGCTGGGGGTTAAATACGAATAGCATTACACATGTGGGCACAAGAATACCCACCTAGGAGAAATCAGCCTGCTGTGTCGGCAAGCCCCGGATCACGGCGAGCTGGCAAAGTTGGACAGAACCAAAGAAGCCAAAATGAAGGAATATGCGTAGAGGCTTCGGAGGGCCCAGCTATCAACAGTCCAGGAAGGAGACTTGGTACTTGTCAGGCAAGAACAAAAGCGAAAATCTGACAGTCGGTACCATGAACACCCACTGCAAGAACCAAATCTAAAAGGCACCATGGTCATGGCTGCTTTGGATGATAAGGGGATAACTCATAACAACACCCACTTCAGGAAGTGTAACCCACCACCCAAACAGTCAACTTCAGGAGTGGACGGTGATGTCACTGAGGATACTCCCACACCAGTCAAGAGGTCAAATCCACTCTTCTCCTCCACACCTCCAACCTCAGCAAGTCGGCCACAGTGAGCTCGTCGAAGGCCTGAACATCTCATAGAAGAACTATAATGGGCACCTTCCCAAACTAAAGCTAATTTGTGCAAGGGTGGGAGATGTAATGTTGCGATAAGTGCAGCAACAAGAGGACAGTAGGACCTCGGGGACAGCAAGGTGTCCAGCAGGGGCCAGGAACCGGAAAGGGAGGGGCAAAAGGCAGAGAGAAACGGCAGGGAACAGATGAGGTTGGAAACAAATGAGCTCCGGGAGTGACCAATAAAGAAATGTACAAATCCTTACAGAGTGCGGCTCCTCATTTCCAGTCGTCCCAACACTACAGCCAGGATTCAGGTTCTGGTTACAAACTGAAAGAACTTGAACACTAGACCTTATCACAGATTTTGTTATCAGTTGCTTCTTAGTTGTTGGTTTTAAGACACATAAGGGGCTTAAGGAGTAGAACCGAGATTTAAAGGCCTACCAAACATAGAATAGACGTCAGACAATGTTTTTTAAGGCATTTCACTTCCTACTAGGTCACACCCATTCAGGGTCGGACTGGCCGTAGCGGGCATCAGGCGTTTTTCCAGTGCGGTGGAAGGGAGAGGGTCGGTTTTGTTGCTGCAGTATCAGCCCCTAGTAACAAAAGAACAAAAGCAGCAGCACAAAATTGCCAGGGCTGCTTTGGGTTCCCAGTCTGGAACTGCACCCATTTAAACGTTTCTCATGTTTCTAATTTTGTTCGCTGTTGGTTCCTTTGGGTTTAGGTATTCCATCGCTTTTCCCCAATGCTGGATATGTTGTTGTTCGAGATACTTTCAGTTACCCTCTCTCTTGCCTTCTTCCACAGCTCTAAGCCAGTCTGGTTTGCGGTGGCATTTTGGGTTCTCACCTGGTATCCTGGTTTGTTGAGGGCTTGTCACAGCAGCAGCCGCTGCTTAAGTCTCTGTTGTCCTACATATACTTTCAACTGGGCTGTACCATGTACTCACCTGTGGAACCCAGTTTGCATTACAGCCGATTCAATGACTTACCAAACTCCTGCCAATAAGACTCAATAGTACCACTCCCCTCCTGTGGAGAACCCAGACCAAAAGCAAACTCCAGTCCTGTGTTTTTCTCTCACTTCCTTTTCCCACTTTTCCACCAATTCCTTTAAAGTGGTGTTGATTAGTTACCATTGACTGTCCACAAATGTGCCAGGAACTGGCAGCAATGGCCTGTATGCAAAGCACTACCCCAAAGTCAGTGTCCACAAACAACTCCAACTGCTCCTGTTGTGCAGCCTACCCTGCACTTACAGCACATGCGCATTGTTTTATCTGTGCTATCTAGGAAGCGGCAGGTCTCCCAGTGAAATTGTGCTGCTTCTCAGTCAATGACAGATTTAAAGCAAATTACCCTGTAGGCATGAGGGGATGCGAGCTCCTGGACTAAGTGTGGTGCAGAATATGGGCTAAGCACAGGGTCACCAGAGTTTGTGCCAGCACAGTGCAGAAAACGGGAGCACGATACGGCCCCTTGAGTACATACATTCCTGAACAAAAATGTGCATTTGCACAGAGGCTGCTATTCTGAGTGGGCAGAGTGCTCTGTTATGGATAACTCCACACAGTGGGAGGAGAAACCCACTAAATAAATCACCTGACCTTCCCTGGAAACCTGTACTTGGTGAAGCTTTCTAGGCATACTATTGGGAGTGTTAGTGAAAAGCAAAAAAGTAGGGAAAGAAGTTCAGGTGGAAGAGTAGATTACCACACATACTTTTCCAACTTTGTGAATTAGAGTCTGTTTGGCATATTTGTGAGCACCTTTGCATCGCTCTTGCACCATGCAATGTGGTGCATGAGTAACGCAAATGAAAAATGAGATTTATGAAGCCACGCAAGGCCACCTTATGTGCCCCTGCGTGGCTTCATAAATCTCGAGTAATGTAATGCAGCGCAAATTGCATTACCCTGCAACAGTGAGGCGTTTCCATGGGTATTGCATGGGCGTTCCTATGCAACATCCATGGATTTTGATGCAGTCCCAGATTTACAAGAACACGTACATTGGGAATGTGCCAAAAACATATGCCTCCCAAGGTGAGGTGTAACGAGGAGAAATATCTTTATTTCTCCTTTCTTTTTTCCTCTTTCTATGTGTGTTGCATTATGCAGCACACACAGAAAGAGGAAAAAGCATCAGGGGATTGTTTTTGTGCAGGAAGGTGCCCTTTCCTGCACAACAACAATCCTGCATGCAACGCAGACACCCTTGCACCATGGTTCGTTGGTGCTAGGCAACCCATTGTGTGCCAGCACAGGGGAAAAGGAGAGGAATGTGTCCTGCTGCCTTCAATACGACGGCGCATTCCTGCCCATTCCCTGTCATGCAGTTCAGCAACGTGACTTGCTGCACTGCACTGCATGACTTGGCCATAACTGTGGCCCTGTGTCCTTAGGCACTTGTAGACAGAGATAAACACCTTCGGACTAAAGGCAGACTGTTAAATACATTTTGTGTGTTAAGTGTGAAAGAACTGGGAGCCTTGAAGCACAGAAGAAATGACTCGTGGAATAAGAAGGTTTACAACTTTTTCCAAAAGCTGAGAAATTAGTGTGTTTCCATAATACTTAGCCAAAAAGAGCTCAACCAAAGGGGACCGCAGACTACTGACCTCCTTTCCATTTCCACCTTCAGTGTGTTTGTGGGACTACCACCAGACCATGTGTATTAGATCATAGCTCTCTGGTAGGAATGAAAAAGACACTTTTTCCCTCAGAGATTCTGCTGGCCAGATCCTTGCATGCATTTCTATGCCATGAATAGTATTTAAAATACAACTTGTTTATCAATTGGCAGCCAATTTATTCATTTCAAACCCAGCTGAAACACAGTTAAACTTTCTTAGTTTTAAAGGGAGCTGCTGCATCCTGCACTTGCTGCAATCGACCAACAGGATGGCGGTGTATATTGCCACATTCTGAGTGTGGCGGTTGGCCGGAGCCAGCCCGCCACATCTTCACTCATACCGCCATGGCGGTATGAACCGCCGGGCCGGAGATGTGCATCTCTGACCCGCCGGTCCACACATGACCGCCAGCGTTATTATGAGCTGGCCTACCACCATGGTTTCCGTGGCAGTACCACCATCACAAAAACCATGGCCATAGGGCTACCGGTGACAGGGAATTCCTTTCCTGTCACTGGTAGAAGGCTCCCCCACAGCAATCACCTAACCCCCTACCGCCTAGAATCGCAGCACCAGCCCCAACACCCCTAGAATCACAGAGCCCCCCCAACCCCACCCCCCACAATCATGCACACACATACCCACACACACCACGCATACACCCATGCACCACCACTTCCATACATGCATACACTCACACTCATCCATACACACATTCACTCACACATACTCACACGCATACAGACTGACATGCAGACACGCACTCACTGTAACATTCATACACGCATTCACTCACATGCATACAACCATTCATATACCACAACACTCACAGGTGCATACACACATGCACACACACATTCATTCACACATGCAGAGACCACACATTCACAAACAACAACCCCATTCTCCAACCCCCCCACCCCTCTCCCGTGTCAGACGTCTGACTTACCTTGTCCAGCGAGGAGGTCGCCTGGCAGGGAACAGTAAGGGGTGCTGCTACCGCCAGCAGCGCCCTGCCTGCAGGACACCGCCAAGCCGTCTGTTTAGTCAAAATACAGCTGGCAGCGTCCGTCTGGCAGGGCGGTACAGGTGGTAGCACCACCCAGGCGCCTCGACCGCCAGCATGGCTACTGCCAAATTTTCACCGAAATGTGGCGGAAACCTGGCGGTCTTCTGGCGCCCATGGCTTTGGCGGTCTCGCTTTGAGACTGCCAAAGTCATAATGAGATCCTATGTTTCCATAATCCAGTACCAACAAGAAGAGATGGATCCAAGTAAGTGAGATGTTGTTTCAAATGCTTCAAGCCAAGAAAATCTGAATGCACAAATCCCCCCAAACTAGCTCCAAACAATAAACGTTATATATATCATTATTTCACGCAATGCAACGCAGCAAGACACCTTGCTGAGCTACACAGTGTGAAAGGGAGAGGGCAGGAATGTGTGGTATTCCTGCTCGCTGCCTATGCTGGCACACAAACTGCTTCCTAGTACCAAAGCAGGCACCTTTTCTTTGTGTTCTGCAGAAGAGGAAAGAGGAAAAACGAGGAGAAATAAAGATATTTCTTCTCATTACGCCTCCCCTAGGAAGGAGTAGCATTATGATGCATTTGCTTGTCTACCAGTATTAGTAAATCTGGGAATGCTTCAGAATCCATGGGTGGATGCGTGGGAACACCCACACTCCACTCTTGGAACACCTCCCTGTGGGAGACTTGCGCAGGGCAGTGACTTGCGCTTTTTTGCGTTACTTTAGATTCACCAAGCCGCAGGCCCATGCAAGGTGGCCTTGCTTAACAAATCTCACAATAGGTTTTGCGTAGCCCTGCGACGTGTTGAGTGTCGCAAGGGTGACGCAAAACCCTAGATAAATATGCTCTAACTTCATTGTCTATAGTTACTTCCAGATTTTTAACTTTGATTCTAAAATACTGAGTGAAAAAGATAGCATTGCTAAAAATAGCACATAAAAATTTCGCATTTTTAGTATATGCTATATAATTTATCATAACATCATCTACACTGATATTGTATGACAACATATAATTGTTAGCATATATATACCATGTAAGTGTAGACAATGCAATGCTAAAATACATAGATCATATAAAAATAAATTACAACTATTTGTGATCCTAACCCTAGCCTTAATCCTAGCCCTCAACCATATTGAATATTTACCTTAATACTCACCCAGCGATATATGTATAGAGAATATTATGGCCCCATATATACTTTAATATATTATTGTAGGACGGTATTTTAAATTGGATATTTTGGTAGTACACCAACAGATGTGGAGGCTGAGCGACAGTATCCAATGACTGAATTAAAAGGTACTCGGCAGTAGCAACTCCTTCTTGGCTGAACATATTGTGAAGGTAAATTTCTATAGGTAGGCAAAGTTTTACTATATATAACTCCACTTATATGTACCTTGAAGATATGTATATCTTTAAGGTACGTGGATGTGGAATTAAGAATAGTAAATATATACTATCTATTTGCATTTATCTTCTCAATGTTTTGCTTGTCAATATTTTTGACACGATATTCTGTCCACACAATATTTTTGTTACCGATATTCTGTGAGTGATCCCTTGACTTGATTATTTGGAGAGTCGAGTCAGACCATTAACCGCAGTTCATAGTCAGTTACGGAGTAACTCATAGCTCACCATATCAGACGCAGTGGACACATCTAGCAGAATAAGCATAGAGAGTTCTCCTACAACTTCTGCTGCCAGGACGGCATCAAGCATTGGCACCAACATAGTTTCCACTACTCGCACGGGCTGAAAGATAGACTGACGATTGATTGTCCGGTGAGACTGGAGAAGTCCTGTCCAGGCTGTGACTTGTCCACACTGTATTTGCGGCGCACATCCTTTTCACAGTGAACTAAAGCACCAGTACACTGTGCAAGGCTCCTCTCTCAGCTTTATCCTCGACTTGTATCAAGCCACAAAAACGAGAGCTCCCCTTAAACTGAGACTCACCCTCCTTAATTTTTATGGAAGTTGTTCAGCATATTTCGCATTATAGTTCAACGACTCGGTGTACCAAACGTGTAAAGTTTTTTTTTGCTTCTTTTTTATTAAATTATTCTTCCTTGGCTCAAAGAAGCTGTTTGCATTTTCATTGCTAGTATAGTAATGCACATTCAAATTATTAGACGGAAATTAAACATAGATCCTCCTTCTTCACTGTCATATAAATTGAGCATCAAGGGTTCAACTGAGAGCAGTATAGCTAAACTGTGAGTATTCTGAGCTGCCTCTCACTTCAAACACTTGTAATCCAATCGATGTTGCACACCGGATCACAAACTTTTGAGCATGTGATTGGATGTACCCTAGAGACAACGCAGTTAAATGTTGCACTCAGTTCTTCAAAATCTTTCTCTGTAAACTCAGATATCTTTAAAAAGTGGGACGTTAACACTTTTTCTGGATTGGGTGACTTAATTCTGTTCAAACCGGAGAAGACATTGAAATACAAGAGGAAATGGTGCAGGGGAGAATTCGAACATCTTCAAATAAATAACTAGCAGATAATAGGTGCCTTAAAGTTACCTCGATAACACCATCGCCAGACTGTATCTTAGACTACAAATACATTGTTTTGTACCAGATTTGCGCCGCATTGGTCCCTGAGAGACAGTCAAATAGTAGATTTTCAGAATATCCAATGCCAGTACACATTTCAGCAAAAAACTAAAAAGGAGAAAACCTTCCCAATGTGTCCTTCTTGGTGAAACTGACAAAATGACAAAAACCCTACCCGAAAAATTTGAGGAACTTCGACTGAAAAATAATAAGCATTTGCAACGCAATGGGTCTCACGTTTGCTCGAGTTTAAGCTATTAGCTTGTAAATTCCTAACCGGACTTTTGTTGCCACATAAACTGAAAAATAAAACAGTTTCACATAAGCGAGCCGAGGGCCACCAGGAGCACAAAGCAAACACACAAAAGAGAACACAAGTCCTCTCGCAGTGAAACATATTGGCAAAAGTGCAATTATCCATGTAACCGCAAAAGTGCAAATATCCATGTGACAAGGGCGATGTCATGCAAAAGGCTCGACTTATGCCCAGCGAGATTGCGCTGCCTACGGAATGAAGAGAAAAAATAGTGCAGAAACCATACGGAAAACATGGAGCCTCGTATGTTTTCAGTAGTTGGCCGGTGCACTCGAGGCAGGCTAAACTTCGGAAGAGGCATGACGTATGCATGCCTTCCACTAATGAAATCAAGCTAATTTTGAAAGGCAAGCCCACGAACCAACCGAACGGATGAGCTTGACATGGGCGTGGTTAAAAGCCCACAGAGAGATTACACCAGGGACAGAGCGCGTTGCGCTCGACCCTAAAAATGGGACACAAAATCAGCTCAAGAATACAAGAAAGGAGGAAAAGGGAGTGTGTAATAGGGAGGGAACACTTATTAGGGTAGAGACAGTCATAGAGGTACTAATACTTTCCTTCACTACCTTGTGATTCATACCTGCTCCTGAATACTGCATTTTGGTAGCCAAACATCCAGGAGACCTATGTAAGAGAGGAACTCAAGAGCAATTTACGCTCTCATCAAGACTGTCCTCTCTCCTACTCTCCAACTCCACCCTTCACGAGTCAGTTCAGCCATATCATTTCATGGGTGTTGAAGGAAGTTGCTGCCTCACTGGTTTCTCACCCTCAGGATGTTCTACCAAGCATGCGAGTCTCATACCTCTGCTTCAAAAGACTTCAATGAGCATATCTATCCACTCACGTGTCAACAACAACAACCAGAGGCAATCCTAAAACTAGTCTCTGTGTTTAGTATAGAATCTAACAACAGAGGTTAGTTTTAGTGAATTAATAAGTAAATTGAAGATATTTGGGTGCAGCATAAGAGTTAAATTAATCCACTTGTGATTAAATAATTATACATGCACATATGGTCCTATGCAGATTCCATGTGAATATATACATTCACATGTATAGAAATACATATATATATATATATATATATATATATATATATATATATATGTGTGTGTGTATATATAAATATATATATATATATATATATATATATATACATATATATATATATATATATATATATCTTGCTTTTACAGAAGCACGAGGACCACTCGCAAAGTGGCAGTAAAGAGTTTTTATTGGTTGACTGCACTGGCGACCTGACGTGTTTCACGCTCACAAGCTTGTTCACAGGTGTAAGTACGCACCGTCTATTGACTTGCAGGTGAACCACAAAGCATTTGCACAATTTATATTTTAATCCACAGTGGACTCCCAAATGGGTTGTCAATGGATTATCATTCTATTGCATGCTGGGATATGTGGTTTGCGAAACATCCATTCAATCCCTCCAGTGGGAAATGTCTGTGGTTTTTCCAGATTTGTGCTGAATATGTCCAATACAACGCCAATCTTGCTGGTGGTGCGTATCACTGCAGTAGAACCAAACCGCTCAAATATCCAAAAACGCCTTCCTTTTACAGAAGCATGAGGCGCACTCGCAAAGTGGCAGTGAAGAGTTTTTATTGGTTTGACTGCACTGGACTCTTGCCACATAATGCAATCCCCAAATTCCTTTTCACTGTTAGTAAGATCTACCTTTTTTTAGTATTCAATGTCAGACAATTGCTGATAAGCTTCCTTCATATACTCCCTCAGGGGCCAGATCACTATATTCCCACCTTTGTGACATGCACATAGAGTTTTGTGGCTGAGTTTCATAGATTAAATCTTTGTGGTCTAGAAAGGGGACAAGGAAAGTGCTGCAGGATTTGTGTTGAATGTAAATGACAATAATTTAAATCTAAGGTTTACCAGCAAAGCGAGTTACAAGGAAATTGGATTTTTAGATGTGAAAGTTAAAGTGGAAAATCAGAGTTTAGATACAGTGTTGGTCATGAAACCCAGTGCAGGTAACAGTATCCTGCATGCCTCTAGTTTCCATCCTACTCCCTTGATACACAGTATACCGAATGGGGAGTTATTAAGAACTAAATGAATTTGCAGTACACATAACAGTTATGAAAATGAGAGTGATAACATGCTACAGAGATTAAAAGGGATGGGGGTACAAGAAGAAAACACTAGTCAAAGCGTGCAGTAGGGTTGAAGTAGTAAGGAGAGAAAATATATTGTTGAAAAAAACTCAAATTAAAGACAGATCTAAAACACTTCACAGGGTTATTACTACCTACTGCAAGGCATATTTGAGAGTGACAGCGGTGTTAAATAAGTGTTGGCATCTCCTTAAGAGTGACCTGTTATTGGGGAGGATATGCCACGTAGACCCCTGATGACTTTCTGGAGAGGGAGATCCATGAGAGATGTCCTAGTTGGGAGTGATATCTGTCAAAAGATAGAAGGGACATGGCTAGTGAAAAACAATGGATTTATGTGAAGCTCTCAGCGCAAAACCTGTAAGAATGAAGAAAGTAAAAAAATTGTAGTGGTGGGAGGAAAAGTCCTACACAGAATTCGAGTATCTTTTGATTGCAGGAGCGATTATGTAGTGTACATCTTAAAATGTGGCTGACCACCGCTCTGTGTAGGGAGTATCAACTTGCAGCTACATGAAAGAATTCTGCAACATCTGAGAGCCCTCAAGAACAAAAGTGCTAAGTATCCAGTAGCAAGACACGTAAATTATGTACATGAAGGTAGAATTGATGATCTTAGGTATTCTGTAATAGATGGAATCAAAAAGGATGTAAGAGAAGTTAACAGAGAGAAAAAGCTAAGAGTGTTAGAATCCAGATAAATTATAGCATTTGGCACAAAAGAACCTTAAGGGCTGAATTATGGAGAAGAAATATATGCACATGTGTAGGTATACAGATACAAACTTTGCACCCCTGTTAAAGGGCACGTAGAAAAAGAATATCAGGTAATGTGGTATGAAGAGTGCACAGAAAACAAAGTGCTTAACTCTGTGTTTAATAAGCTGTTTTACCGATAGCTGTTTTACAGGTTTTAATTTTTGATTTTAATGCGTTTTTCTTTCAGAGCTGGAGAATCTGGAGAGGAAAAGATTCCAAAAAGAAGATGCGAAGGACCTATGATATTTTTGATCTATTTTTGGGGAGAATAGATTTTTTAGTAGGGCTCTAGCTGTATAGATATCATGAGCTTAGTGGCATAATACCAGTGTTGCTTTATGATGAGAGATACCAATAAGGTGATGACTGATTGTTTAAAAAAATTGTAACCTATCTATGTTATTATGGTGTCCCCTGGGGTCCTTTTAGGAATGCTTTGTATTATAATTTGGATCAACTTGAGTGAAGCAATGAAGATCTCTCTGAGATCAGAGAGAAATATAAAGTGGCTGTGATCAGTAAAGAAATTATGTGAATATAAGTTTTATGTGACGAGTATTGCACACCTTTAGTGGGTGTGTGATCACATGATGGGTTAAAAGTGGAGGCAAGATGGTGCCCCGCAGGTTGACAAAAAAACAGGTTGACAAAACACCTTCTGTTTTGTAAACGCCCAATAAAGGTCCTTGAATGCACATGGAGTGCTTGTCTTCTCAATACTGGAGAGGAGGAAGTGGGGATTTATATATATATACATACAAACACACAGATGCATTCACATCTATAAATCCTATAACGCCTTACTCATATAGTGTTTCATAAATGATAGTTCACATACCTAAAGTTTTCCAGGTATGTTAGTGATAATACTCTGTGAACGTCAAACAGGACAATTTCACAAATATCTCTGTTTGTCTTGACATCATTTCTTGTGTTATCAATCTAGAGATATTCATCATTCATTTGTAACACACTCTTGAACCCTAAGGTTTTGATCAGTTTTTCGAAGTGCAGAAGATCTGGGTGTCTAATCTCATGCCAGGAAGAAGTGAGGTACAAACATCAATAGGATAAATTGATGCATGCTTTGTTCTTGTCAAAATGTGGGTCTTCTGAATGTAGCAGGTATTTAATGTGCAGATCTTACAGTCCACTTGAAATTGTGAGTTTGTTAGCCTTTAAGCGTGGTAATGGACTGGTGATGGCCCTTCAGCTGGCCAGAGCAAGGCAAGATTTGTGAATCAAGATGCTACTCATTTTACTGGAAAGAAAATCCAAGACTGTGAGCTCTGCTCCTAAACTCCAGAGCCAGAATCTGATTGAAAACATACTTGGAGTGCAGTGCAGCACGAAGCCAGGGCCTATTCAGAGTCACCAAAGCGTAACAGAACAGAAACTGTAGGTCTCAAAATCAGGAACTATGCTCTTTTAAGGTCTTGCTACAGACAGCGTTTGCTATTGGGAAGGACTCATGTGGCCAATACTTTAAACAGTATATACAGATAAGTAACATGGAGAAAGTGGGCTTTGGGTCAACCCACTTGAGTCGTTGGCTCTCATGTATTTATCATGGTTTGCCTTTGTTTTGAAGGGCGGTCCATCAAGCCCAAGGCGTTTTGTGAAAATGTACATTGTCCCATTACTGTTCTCATTAGGTTTGGGTCTGTCTAAGAGTAGTCCTACACATTTCAACACATTCCCACAGTCCTTGCCATCCCCTTCTTCCTCACTGCCTGTCCTCACTTTGCCCCTCTACCTTCTCTTTCCACATCAACCCGTATAGGACTTCTCCCTTCCATCATCACAGCATTGTTGGATTTCATCTGTTCATTTCTTGAGGGATGCACCCTTTGTTCCAAAAGGAACATTTTTTATCTACTCCATTAGGATAGTGTCCATCAAGGATTTGTGGTGTCCCTCTTCCTGCTCATTGCTCACATAGTCCCTGAGGGGCTCCCTCACTCAAATTTAGGAAACAAGTTACTTTTTATGGTGTTGCGATTTCATTTAAGTCCCACAGGAGACAGTGCTGGCCCCTAGACTTCTACAATTTGTTTTTTAAAAAGGAGGGTGTCCATTGAGGTTGGGAGGGTTGGCTGCCATGCACAGTGGGTTGGGAGCAAGGCCTGGCCACATAAATAGGGGAATGCATCAAAGTCCATGGGTGTTGCGTGGGAAAACCCACGCAACACCCATGGAAACACCTCCCCAATGCAAAGAAAGGCAACGCAGCGACTTGCGCTGCATTGCCTTACTCCATATCTACAAGACCATGTAA
The DNA here is from genome assembly GCF_031143425.1 of Pleurodeles waltl. Classification (NCBI taxonomy): domain Eukaryota; kingdom Metazoa; phylum Chordata; class Amphibia; order Caudata; family Salamandridae; genus Pleurodeles; species Pleurodeles waltl. The sequence goes on from NC_090441.1 coordinate 44,204,808, forward strand.
AGCCACGCTTTACATGGCCTTGTAGATATGGGTCAGCAGCCCCCGCCCCCAATGCGTAAAAATAAAGTGACGCGCCGCTTGTAAATCTGGGCCTGAGTTTCTTTAGGCTCACTCACACAGACCCTATTGGGTTGCGGTTCTTTGACTTTAGCACAGCGTTTACTCCTGCAGTTTACAGGGGACTGGTACCACCAATCAGGGGAGTCTTTCTGGGCTTGTCAGTGTCCACTGGGGTCCCTGTTGCTGGGACCAATGAGCTTTCACCTCGGGCACATGTTGGTCACTCAGTTACAGTGGTGATCTCCTTAGGTCACTACTGTGTCCTCTCTTCATGCTGTGGCTGGCATCCCAGGCCTGCTGTTGGTGACGACGTCTTCTTTGTGTCTCTTCTTCTTTGCAAGTGAGATATTACTTTCTGGTGCCAGGGGAGCCCATTAAACCCTGGTTTTAGGTGTGTTACGGGTGAGGGGGGACAAAAGCCAATGGGCTACTGGTCCCAGTGGGTTGCCCGCCCTGTACTGACCATTTCCTGTCAGAGTGGGTTACTTTCCTATCCAGAATCCACTAAAGCTAAGGGGTGCCAAGATGGCAGAACTCTCTCTCAGCTGTAGAGACATCCTAGTCCACCATAAAGGTGTGTCTAGCCTTTTAGTGGTGTATGCCTCCTGCATAACTAATTTCCCACCTGTCGGGCTGGACAGGGCGGAAAGGACTTTGTTCTTGAGTGGGGGGCCAGTAATTACACTTCAAGGGCGGGTGAATCATTTGAGGCTCACTGCCTTGATTACCTTTCACACTAGCCAGCCTGGGAGGGAGGAGGTCTGACCTCCTGCCAGCCCAGGCCCTTTGTCTCAGTCCTGTGGAATGGCTATCACAACCAGCGGGAGGGCAGGCTCTTGTCTGTGTTAGCAGAGGCTTGAGAGAGCCCGCCAAAACAGCAGTGAGCTTGGTAACTTGGTGGGCACCCCTTAAGGGTGCCACCAGGGCACTTTCTAGTCAGCCCTGAGCATGGCCATCATGCTCCGGGTTAAAAATCAAGGTGTCTGATACCAAACACGGGGGGAATCGACCGGGCCATCACAGAGCTGGACATCTAGGAACTGTTTATATATGCCAATCCATGGTATCCCATGGACCGTCGGTTAGTTATGGTAGCATTACGTTTTAGATGCTATCACTGGATCATATATGCTCATGCATGTATGTGCTCACTCATTGTACAGTGCACCCTGCCTCCTGGGCTATAGGAGGCCTGCCTTAGGGGTGACTGACATGTACTATGGGCAGTATAGGGACTCTGCCTGCACCTGGTGGCTGCTCGTGCAGGCTGACATGGCAGCTCTGAATTTTCACTTTTACTTCCTGGGTGGCACAATCAGTGCTGCAGCCCTGGTGACCCCTTTACCACCCTTGCCCTGGGCAACACTGGTACCAATTACTGGGGACTTTCAGGGGTGGTAAAGTCCGTGCCAATTGGCCTATGCAGTTCAACATACAATTTAAGGGAGGGAGCATAGGTACTGAGGTCTGGTTAACAGGCCACAGTACACTAACAGGCCAAAAGCAACAGCATCAGCAGTCTAAGTGAGACAAAAAGTGGTGGTGGCATCTGCAAAAAAAAACAGTTTCTTACACAGTTCGATAGCTTATTGAGATTTAAATTGTGTTTTTGATATTAGTATGTCAATTTAAAGAGCGGGCTTTGACATTCATCATTTCATACTCTATAACCAGCGTACCATCATAACAGCTAAGAGCAAGCCGATTATTCTAGGTGCTAGGAAACATTACAAATGCCACAGCGGATAACACATCAAAGAAGACAACATTTTTGTCGATGGCTAACAGCTTTTTCACAGGCTCCGAGGCATGTTTTGAGTAGGCCAAAGGAATTCTAAGTGTTTTCTTTCTTGCATTTGTACCCGTGGCCCATGTCTGCTTGAAAAGGCTGCTGGGATCGCACTGTGCATCTGCTCTGCTAAAAATAATATACGGCTTTTAGAATCTATCAGTGTGCTCTTCTCAGAGTCTGAGTGTGCCCCAGTCATTCTGTCACATCCTCCTAAAGCAGCTCTTGGCAGCCTTCCAGAGGTATTTTTCTTCTTTTTTACATATTTCATTCTGTGCAAAGATATAGAAGCTTGCTCTGCTAACAGCTACTGCTTCTTTTTAGCAGTTACTAATATCTTATACTCTTTCTTAGCTAGAGTACTGTAAGCAGCTATCTCATTGCTTAATAGTGTTCGATGCCACCGCTTGTCTTGAATCTAACCAGAATCAATTTTTCGCTTCATTCTTCTTAACAATTACTATTTTCATATACTGTTTCTTGGGTAGCTTTACAAGATGGCCAAATGTCGAGCTACGTAGCTCAGTATCCATGTTACAATTTAGTAAGCAATCCTGTATTTCCCTAAAGACTATATCAACCTGAAGACACACTTTCTAGATGTTTTTTCTGTTCTGTGAGGCTTAAATTCTTGGTGAATATGGCTTCATCATCCTGCCCCAGATCATCAGCTTTTATACATCCCGAATTTCAGATATATATACGTCTAGCAACAACTGGGAAACGTTTCCATTTTAATCTCTTCCGTTGAATGTCCCAGACCTTGGAATGTAAAACGCCAGCAATATTATTAGGTGTTTTTTTTGCATTTTTACAAATCAAGTACAAAGAAGTAGGGGCCAGATGTACCAAAGGGTTTTATCCATTCTGTGTCTATGGGAAAATGTGTTCTACATATTGGCCTAGATTCATGAAATTGCAGTTGTCTTCTAATCCTTCAAAATATTATAATCCGGTACATCATTCCCAGAAAGAAAGGTTTTATTCTCTGTTTATACCGAAAAGCACATTTTTTGTAATACATTTTAGTATTTGTCTGCACACTTTATTGTTCCCCGTGCAAGCCCTCGCACACCAATCCAACTTTGCTGATTTTTAGAGTTTATATAATAAATATAATCAAAGGTCCTGATGCACCTCATTTCCACTCACCATTTCTTCATCAGAAGGGCGCCATGCAATCTGGTCCTATGGCTCACATGAGTTATTTTCCCCATCTTGTCTATTTTTCCTAAGTACGACCAGTGCACCTTCATTGATTTCGTGCTGATTTGGTGCACTTCAAAGACGTTTGCATCATTTATCATAATGTCTTCGAGTGTATCACGTGTAGTTACACAAATGATTCTTGTAATCCATGTTTTAGACAATTGAATTGTTCTGGTTTCTCTTCCCTTTCAGACAACATTTCAAAGACGGTCGGCCCACCGCTTTACAGTTACATAGCTACATTACCATACATGTTTTCTGTATATTTTGCTATCAATTGGTTATATAATGCAGTGTTCACTATTTTTTGCAAATGATTCCTAAAACCTCGACTGGTATGCACATAAGATATATGATGAATTGTCATAATTACCACTCAATATAAAAATTGTTCGTGTATTTCTCAAAATGTAATTGATAAGTAATCGCTTTGTTAAATTTGCCTTCGCGGTTTCTTTCTCATGTGTCCTCTTTCATTAATATATATGGCCCTTATGACCAGAGCATAGTGTAAAATGTGTTTTGATCTGAGTCATTGCTTGCATTTTCTAGTTACATATATAGCTATAGCAGCTGTTTGGCTAGCTCACAAAGACAACACATCATCGTGCGCAAGATGCCATATAGTGAATAATGTGTGGGATATAATTCTGTAATAGTTAAAGCAAAAGGCAGCTGATATTGAGGGTGAAGAGAACATTGAAACACACCACACCCAGGGCTTAACCAAGCATTAATCTCAGTAATGTACAAGTGTATGATTTTTATCACCTGAACAATAGCTAAGTAAAGTTATAATGTTTCAGAATAATTAAGAACATACAGTAAAAGGGAAAAAAAAATTAACTCGGTCATGTGTGGTGCTGAATTTGAGCCGGGGGGTTGCAGGTGGCGGCCACAGCACACAATTTTGGGACTGGCACTTATTTTTCCTGATCGGACCTTTCCAGAGGGCAGAAAAACATCCAAGCGGATAAAAAGGACGAAGAGAAAACAGAAAAACTGTCACCAAGGGAGGAAGCAGGAACCTGCAAGAGTGAGATAAAAAGGCATGGAGTGGCTGGCAGTGGATTAAAGAGGTGGATTTCAAACTGCGCTGCCTTGATATCTGGTGCGCTGTGCCAGTCTTGGACTCCCAAGGAGCCTCTGGGCACCAACATTCATTATTTTACAAATTAAGCACTGGTCTTGTGCCCCGGCTTTAGTATACGCTTTCATGAACACTTTGTAAATATCTGTAGTATCGCGCACCTCCGTGTCAACACACAAAATGCATCTCTGGTGAACATTAACCCACCTTATATTTTAGGATTCTGTATACAGCTGTCCAGCAACTCATCCCTGATATTAACAGGCTGCAGTTGTCTGCAGTGTAACTCATCTTTGATATAAATGCACTACAGCCAGGGCTGGCTTTAGCGTTGGTGACACCGGGTGCGACAATCTTTAGTGGCGCCCCTCATGTGCTTAATTTGTAAATAAAAACGTGCCGGTGCTCAAAGCCCTCCTCTTAAACAAGCGGCAGCCACAATTAAATGTGCGAACACGGAATATTGAGGCTGCGTAATCCTGAAGCCATCTCGGGCCTCTTCGATCCGTTTAAAGCCACTCCCTGCCCTTTCAGCTCACTTTTGCAGCTTTTTGCTTTCTCACATTGTGATGCTTTTTTGCTTTTCTCTTCCTCAGTCTTTCCCATACATATCTTTTGCTGGCAGCAACTGCTTAGGGCAGAATAATAAGCGCCGGCCCTCAAAAATAAGTGCCGGTGCTCAGCACCGGAAACTACAAGCACAAATTAAGCACTGCGCACCTCGCCACCAGCAAGGACCTCCTTCTTTTCTTCACAGAGTCCCTCACTACCACCCTCTGATGGTGCCCCTCTCCCTACTTAACCCCTCTCTCAGGTGTCACAGTGCTACTCATTCCAATGTGTCAGAGCACTTTACATCACAAACATAGGGGCAAAATTATGAAAAGTGGCGCTTGATATCATGCTGCACCACTTTTCTTGTACCCCCCCAACGCCAACATGTGTGCGCCATATTTATGATATGGTGCACGTTAGGGAACTAGCATCATAAGTTCTGACGCTAGTTTGGCGCTTTGTAGAATTGGCTCCAAAAATATTGACGCTAATCCTACAACGTGACAGGAGGCCCATTGAAAACAATAGGAGCCTCATTTTAACACCTGCCGTAGGCAGGCATTAAAATGACGCTATAAATGGCGCAGTGGAATCTTATAGATTCCACTGCGCCATTTTTCTGTGCCTCCTAATGCCGGAACGCCCCCCTTGCATGCATTATGCCTGGCGCAGGCAAAATGTGGCCCAAGGGTTCACAAAGTGGCTCAATGCATGCATTGCGCCACTTTGTAATCATAGAGTGGCGTTTTTGCCAACCTAACAAGACAATTAGCGTAAAAAAATGACACTAATGACGCAAGGTGGCGCCAAGGGCTGCTCAAATCTGGCCCAATGAGCCATACAGGTGTGTAAATCAATGCATATGAAATGTGACTCAAGACAATGGGAACTACAGGGTGTAATAATCACGTCATGCGTGCTGTTAGGCATTATATGCTAGGAATACTTGGTCTGTAGAAAGGAAGGGGCAGATTCACAAAGTTTTCACACAGTGTCGTAACGAAAGTTGCTGTTGCTCTTCCCTATAGGGCTGGTGTACCATAGGCGCCTCCTGCCAGTGTACACACCCTTGCACCATGGTACAACGGTGTTACCTATGCTCAGTGCTTTAAATGGAAAAATAGAAGTACAGGTACTCTGTAATAGAGTACCTGCTTGTTTCTGAGAAGTGCCGGTACTCTCCAATTAAAAGTATTTAGTTTTTCTTGAGATATGCCGGTACTCTCCCTCTCAAAATAAAAAAGTGCTGGTACTCAGTACCGGAGAGTACCGGCCCATTTAAAGCACTGCGGGCCATATTTATACTTTTTGACGCAAAACTGCGCTAACGCAGTTTTGCGCCAAAAAAATTAGCGCTGGCTAACGCCATTCTGAAGCGCCATGCGGGCGCCGTATTTATTCAATGACGTTAGCCGGCATTAGCCGCCAGCGCTGTCTGGTGTGCGTTGAAAAAAACGACGTACACCAGGCAGCGCCGGCGTAGGGGAAAAATGGCGTGTGGGCATCCACAAATGGTGCAAGTCAGGCTCAGGCAAAAAAATCGCCACAACCCGATTTGCGCAATTTTTTTACGACACCCATCCCCCATTGAAATGACTCCTGTCTTAGCAAAGACAGGAGTCATGCCCCCTTGCCCAGTGGCCATGCCCAGGGGACTTCTGTCCCCTGGGCATGGTCATTAGGCATAGTGGCATGTAGGGGGGCACAAATCAGGCCCCCCTATGCCACAAAAAAAAATATAAAAAAATACTTACCTGGACTTACCGTAATGTCCCTGGGGTGGGTCCCGCCATCCTTGGGTGTCCTCCTGTGGTGGGCAAGGGTGGCAGGGGGTGTCCCTGGGGGCAGGGGAGGGCACCTCTGGGCTCATTCTGAGCCCACAGGTCCCTTAACGCCTGCCCTGACCCAGGCGCTAAAATCCGGCGCTAATGCGGGTTTTTTAGACCCGCCCACTCCCGGGCGTCATTTTTGCCCGGGTGTATAAATACGACGAGTATGCATCGGAGTCATTTTTTAAGACGGGAACGCCTACCTTGCATATCATTAACGCAAGGAAGGTGTTCACGCAAAAAAATGACGCTTACTCCATGAACTTTGGCGCTAGACGCGTCTAACGCCAAAGTATAAATATGGAGTTAGTTTTGCGTCGAATTTGCGTCGAAAAAAACGACGCAAATTCGGCGCAAACGGAGTATAAATATGCCCCTGCCTATGCTAAAACAACTGAAATTGTGTATTGTTATCTCTACATGGGGCCGTGCCGCGAGCAATTCCGTACCCTACGTTTGAGCCAAGAAACGCAAAGGTGGTAGGATACCTGGGTATGTTATTCATCTCCTCAACCACTGCCATACTCCATCCAGTTATTAAGAGATGGGATTTCACTTTTGTTTGTAGCTCGTCTCCCACAACATTCTTCTAAAGCCAAAGGCTGCCAAAGACAGATCTTAATCAAGAATAGTGACAAGGACAGTGCCGTACCTAGGCCATGGACGGCGACGACGGCCAGCAGCAGCAGGGGCAGTGCCATGTCGGTGGTCGGCCTCCTTCTTCCCCCGTCTCCCCGATCGCGCTCCCTCGGACGCAGCTCTAGCGCTCGGTGGCTCTGCTGTGTGACGCTCCTCTCAATCAGGTGCCAAATTGCTCATCGCCGTCTATCACCCACTCCCTTTCTCGTCGTCTTCGCGGAAAATAACGAATGGGCCTGGCTGAGAAGGCAGACCTCGGTGCGTACCCCGAGGGCCCGGCCTCTCCCCCAAGCAGTAGCGAGCTTGCTCTTTCTGCATTCCTGTCACCGTGACAGCCTGGCTTAAGGACCAGCACCGGCGCCAAACCGGCCCGGCTGCTTCTGGTATCTCTTCAGCCATGAAACTGCGCAGGGCGTGAGGACGACGCCGTTGTCACCGGGAGAAGAGGACACAGTGAGGCCAGATCAGTTCATGGCCTTCCTTGGAGTCTGTTCTTTCTGTTGATTTTTAAAACATGGTACAGTAATTGAACGTAAAATGTTTTGTAATATTAAATTGTTGCGTCAAATTAAGCACAGATCTGTGAACAGTTTTAAATATTTGTTATTGCCATTTTATATATCAAAAGAATACAAAATGCATTCACAAGACCATCAGCAAGACATACAGACACTATTCAGTTATTCCTCCCTATTACAATGCCAAAGCATACAGGCAACTCTTTAACGATCAACACAATATATTGATTCTGTATCGGATATGCAATTTGTTGTAAAATTGAGTCTCCTTCCTTGCGTTAGTGTACAGTTAAAAGCACTGTACCAACTTTCAAACACAGTCTTTGTGGTATGGAAAAAAAAGGGGGCAGATTCGTCTTACTCCCAAAGTGCCATCAAAGGCCCTTAAATTTCAAGTAGCCGCTATGGAACCTAAGCTGTGGGACTAAAGTTGTCTGCAGTTCTTGTCAGAGTGTTTAACCTAGCACATGTCCCATTTTGAAGTTGTGTCTGTGCCATTCATTCTCAAAAACTGGGATCTGAGTACACTATGCTTTACCTAGTTCCATTTCCTGAAGTCCATTTTCCAGTTCATGATACTCAGTGATGTTGCGGTCTTCCATGCAATCGAAATACTGTGTTTGGCTAAACCATGGCTAAATCTATATATAATAAGCAACATAATTCCAGGAAAACAGGACGCATGCCTAAATAAATTAGACTTGCCAGTTATTGCGGATAATTTTGCCCTTACGATTCTGCAACAGGGTTCCAGTCTGGTTAAGTCCAGACCATATGGTAAAAGTTAGCATTATTGATGGAGCATCTTTTCCAGGCAAGGTTACATACACATTTATGAAGTTAGTCTAGAATCAGAGAGGCTTGATGTAAGTAACTAAATTGCAATATTTTAAAGCCGGCATTTCTAAATACCTGCGTTGTTTTCTTTTTAATTCAGCTCCAGTTTTTCATCAGAGAGTCCTAGGTACATGCAATTCTGCCTTCTAGATCTTAGGTCATCAAGATAGTGTTGTCCACATCCCTCATTACTATGTGAGTTACTGATTTTCCTACATTATCCACTGTCAATAACAAATGCAAGGTCTTATGTTTTGGTGGTTTGCTATATTCGCACCACTAGCTTCTCTATATCATGTTAAGAAGGTGGACATCCATTCATTATTACCAGTGGCATAGCGAAACTTAAGGGGGGGGGGCCCATGCGGGGGCTGCGGTGGCCTTTGTTACACCACTGATTATTTCCCAGTGGTAGATTGTACTACTAGTTGAGGTGTTCAGTTGTGAGCAATGCATTGCCTGTATATACATCACCTGCTGTAGTTTTTCTCACTTTTAACGAAGTTCCGTCAGAGCCCCTAACCGCTAACACCTAAAGTACGCACGAGAGGTGGAGGCTCGGGTTTATGGCAACACATCATTACTAGTGTACTGCCACGGAAGCCCACCCCAGAGTGCCTGTGGTATAAATATTATTTTCAGGGCATGCTATACACATTATGTTTTGCAAAATTTGTCTTTGGTAACCCAACTAGGCACCCACTGCAGATGAGCTGCCAGGGAGAATTAATCAAGGCAGAGACTGCTAGGCTACACTTAGTTATCAGTAGAATTATTTTCCTCAATGTTACCTTTTTTCTCTCACCACCCAGCATAACATCTATTAACATTGTCTTCAATTATTTGCATGAAATCTATGGTAGGATCGTCAAAATATTAGCAAAACAGTAAAAAAAAAAAGGTGGAAAATATAGCCATAAAGAAAGGTTGGCAACACCAAAAGGTCATGCAGCCTCGATGTGCTGACATTGTCCTCATCAAACTGCACTCAAAGACATCTTTTTCTTGATGGTAAATTTGAATTCCTATATATTTGAAAGTAGTTGGTGCCCATTGCGGCTAACACAGGTGTGCACAATCACACATATGTCCGCATGCCCGTGACCCACCTGAAGTCAGCCCTTTATATGGAAGTAAGATGAACACGATCATGATAGCAGAGAACTCCCAAAATAATGGTGGGAAGAAAAGAAAAGTGGGAGTCTAGGGAAGGGTGAGATCATTTTACACCAGAGTCGTTCTGTATTGTCAAAATTGCTAAAACATTGCTTTGAATAAAAAGGAATTAAATCCCATCTTTCCCAGGTCCACCCAGCCTCTCCTTTTTATTCATTTCCCTCTTCTCTAATGTTTTCAAATCTTCTTCTACTGTATTTACTCATATTGTTTCCCGTAAACCACTCCCATATCATTGTTGACTAAGACTACACTACACAAATGCCTGTTAAAATAAACATCTCAGTGCTGTAGTTCTTTCAAGCAAATGTTGTAGCACTTGCTATGTCAGTTGTGCCAGTCTGGGAAGAGGCAAGGTGTCTTCTGCCAAATACACCAGCTAAACACCACGTAGGAAGGCGCACTCAACTCTCCCTTTCCTTGACCTATCATGTCAGTTTAACAATGTTCTACCTCATTATTGAGTTTTCTATATATCGACCTATAAAAATATCACATCCAGAATATAATATCAATTATCATCATATTGTCAAGGTATGCCTAAATAGCTAATTATAGATTTAACATTCGTAACTCCACATCTACGAACCATGATGATATGTTATGTCAATACGTATTTAAGAACAGTAAATCAATACTTTGATATATTACCTTGACAACAAAGTGCTAGTCGATGTTCTGACTTCAATAATACTTGTAGGTCGCTATAGAAACTTAGGGCCTCATTATGAGTCTGGCGGTCTTTAGACTGAAAGACTCATGGTGGCGGTCAGACTGCTGCACACCAGGCAGTCCGACTGCAAGATTACAAATCTAGCGGTCGGACCGCCAGGGTACTGATGTCACCACCAGGAACGTGGTTCCCAACGGGGTGATGGCGGTCAGGGTCGTGCTAAGCCCCAGCGGCGCTGAGTTCAGCGCCGCCTTGCTGATCCTTAGTTCTCTTTTCATCAGCCTTTTCATGATGGGGACCCTGCCATGAAAAGGCTGGTGGAAAGCCAGTGGTGGAGCCCCCCTGCCCAACACCCTCAGAATGCACACTCTCTGCTACAACAGAGGTGTGTATTCTGAGGGTGCTTGAAACACCCTCTGTGCGACAGCGTCGGCCTCGGCTCCTGCACCTCACTGTTTCACTGGGCTGAGTGGTGGAAACCTCTGAGTTCAGAGGTTGCTGTCAGTCAGGCCCACAGTGGTCTCCTCCTCACAGGGCTGGCAGACCAGTGGTTCCCCCGCCAATCTCGTAATGAGGCCCTTATTTTGACTTATAACCATCCGATCTGCAAAAGGGAACTGAAACCTCCCTTTCTTTGACTTGATAGCCTAGGATAGCTACCAGTCTACTAATATGGTGCAATGGGAGCAGGTCACCTCCCTCTCAGAAGTGCAGGTGGAAGTGGCACAACACAAGTGCAGTGATTTCATAATGTGACATATTGCATCTTACCTGTCATTGATGGCTAGGCAGTTTGAATCTGGATGTTACTTGCACAAGAAGCCCACATTCCCCATTTGATGGTCTACAGCCATGCATGTCTGTGTCTGTAAGAAAGCATGTGCTTAGAAAACTAATGCAACATAGACAATCCAGGCTTTGCATGTATGTGTACATGCACATTATGAGTGAACCGGTGTAACAGAGAACATGTGCACCACATTTTTTGTGGTCCTCAGAGATTACACCTACTGTATGTTAAAAAGCACTGGGACGATATAGTGCTTATTTAAACACAATATTCCATATAAGGGCAAACAACTGTGTCCAAGTAAACAAGTGCACAAGGACACCCTTCATACAGTACAAATCCTGAAGCAATCCATTAACCACTAGGAAAGAGTGAAGAAAATAACATGAAGTGTCACAAACACAGACTTTGGAGGGTAAAGACACTCCAAAAGCAGGGCGAAGAAAGGATAAGGTTTTCTTTATAAGCCAGATACCTTTGTTCCTTATTTGCCTCTTTTTTCTTTTGGAGAGTAGACAGGGGGCTGTGCTCCAAGACCCTCCATGCCAGACTTATACATACCACTAAAACATTTGCGGAAACATATTTTGATGTATTTAGGTCAGACACACCCTCTCCATTTCTACAGCTGTCACTCACTGGATGGATGTCTCACACCATGGAGCACAGTCTCATACTTCACTGGACTCAGAGGCTACTTGACTTTAATGATATTTCACAAATGGGAATATTTATATATTTATTTGTGATTTTATATAACGTGGACATTGCCAGGAGGCATCATAGTGTTTTGCTAGAGTACAGTTGCCAGACGATGTGGTCAAAATTCTTGTGACAAGTAAAAGAGTGGGCTGCAGCATGCATAACTGCTTGGAGCAGAGATAAGCGTGCTTTTGTGATGCCTGAGAGGATTGAGATCCCATAGTCTTTACTGGAGAGAACCAACACCTGAACAACTGATCTTAAGTCCATTTCCTAAATAGGATATATGGCACAAGCTTGACCACCAAGAATCAATTGACCACGATATTGCCCAAAAATATTATACCCCAAATATTGTCACCCTGTACATAAACAAGTAATACAAAAATATCGATAACAAAAATATGACCATTAAAATAGCTAAAACCCCATAGCTTTGAACACTGAAATTACGTATGACCAAATGTTGTGAAAACATTAATTATATACAAAATTGTGGAAAAAACTATTGACTACAAAAATATCATATGAAATAAATTGAAAAAAACATCAATTCATTTTCAGCTAATAATTACAGTTGAAACCCAAACATTAACAAAACAAAACATAAAGCATTTTAATTTATTAAACACCCAAACACAAAATAAAATATTTACTAACTAAACAACGTAACTAACCATACAGCAATGTTAAGTAATTGAGCACATAAAATACTATAAAACTAATAAACTGACATCTATATAAACAACCCATTAACTAAAAAAAGGATTAATTTATTTTCACTTAAATAATGTTAATAAATAAAAATATATATCAAAATTACACATAATTCTTAGTCAGTGTCCTCCTGATGAGGAACAACCAACCAAAAAATTAAAACTGAGCACACATTAACTAATACAATTAAATGTAAAACAAAAATCAGCAAAACAAATCAAACCTACACAAAACCAATCATCTTCATTGAAAAGTAGGTTAATAAACCCAATAACTAAAAAAAAAAACTTGCCTAATGCTCAACTTAAAAGAAAGTACTAAAATAAAAATAAACCTTTTTCTTTTTATCTAAAAAACGTTTGCTGTCACTACAAGATGACAAACAAGAACATCGTCCTGCTAACTAAAAACACCTACTTCCAAAACAACAAAATCAACAAACAGACAAAAAACTGTAAGTTAAATGTTAAATAACTTCAAACCGCAAACGTTAAAAACAAACTAACAAAACACCCCTTAAGCTATTGCAACTAGTGTTTTAAACATAAAACGAAAACAAACTTTCTCTAACAGGCAAAAAAGCACTACCTGACCCACATCTTGATTGAACATAGCAGAGAAAAAAGCAACATATTTAAAGTTATTCACACATGTAAGTATAAAACAGTAAAAATGCATTTAAAACTTGTAACTATAAAATACAAACATTATAAATATAAAGTAACTATATATTCTTCTAACATTTGCAGATACAATGTCAGAAATAGTGATGTACGTCACTTCCCAGAAAGACAAACAGTTATTATGGAAGATGGGATATGCATACAGCCATGAGCGCACACACACCATGAATATACATTGTGAATGTACTACATACTGAATACTATGCTAATGCTTGTTATGAAAGGGCTAGAACTAGAAATGATGTAATTAATGTTAGGGAGCACAGCCACCCCCCTCCCAAATATAACCAAGACAGAAGTAAGATGTGTTGCAAGACTGGAGAAAAGTAAGTACTAGCTCCAAGGAACCCACAGCAAGAATCTTAAAAGATATATGCCCCAAGGATCCTTAGCACCCCACAGGGAAAATGCCATGAATCCTCCATTGAAAAAGATTAATAGCAAGAATCAAACAATCCATAGGAGAAAAATATGCTGCCCCCTGAATATGCCAAGACATAGACATTCCTCCAAATATTACCACTACACATACTGAGGTACTCTTCCTCCTGTACTCCTATAAAATTATTGACAGAACAATAATTATGCAAAAATAAATAAATAACATCCTTGAACTAAGCCAAACCCAAACATGGCTGATGGATGGCACTTTTAAATTGTGCCCTCCACCATTCACACAGATATACATCTTACAGGGTGAAAATCACAACAGTAAAATACTTTATGCTCTGCTCCCCAACAAGCAAAGTACTACCTACACAAAGTACTGAGCTAAATTAAAAATAAGGAATAATAACTTCTACCCCAAAAAATCATGATAGACTTTGAGTAAGCAATGATAGAAACAATTTCGAAAATCTTCCCCACACAATCATACAAGGTTGATATTACCATTTAAATCAAAGCATTTGGAGGCAACTCCAAAATCTGCAGTAATTATAGAATATTTAACAAACAGCCTATTTGCTTACACAATTCACAAATTAATAGCCCTAACATGGCTAGTCCCAAAAGTAGCTAACTGTCACAACCTCCCTATAGAATCTGACCACTACTACCAAAACCATATGGAAAAACAAAACTATTTTGGAGACAGTGAGGTTGGCACACTGCGCCGTTCTGGCCACAAGCACCAACGCAATTTTCAAATGCTTTGTAGGGATGTCTGTTAAAGTACCATGGCCCAAAAAGCCAAAACAGTCAACACAGCGGAAGAATGGTACAAAGCCTTCCAAGTCTCATTAATCCAGAGACTGGGTCCCCACCATGAAAAGGCTGTCGGAAAGTCCGTGCTGAGGGCCACAGGGGGGCTCCTGCACTGCTTATGACCATGACTAAGTGCCCCTCCACCCAGCAACCTCAGAATGCACACTGTCTGCTACATCTGGTGGGGGCACCCTCTGTCCAACTGCATTGGTCTCATCTCCGTAAGGAGCTGAGGTCAATGCCGCTGCACTGTTTCCACTGGGCTGACTGGTGGAAACCTCCTAATACAGAGGCTTCCACTGGTCAGCCCCTTGGAAACATTGTAGTCGGCCTGGGTGGGTTAGGAGACCACCAGCTCCGCGGCAGTCAGCCCGTCAGTGTCGTAATGAAGCCCTATCTGCCTTTGTCAACAAGTGAGTGGACTTAAATTGATCGTTTCTGCCTATTGCTGTAGTAGTGGTCTTGATATACTTGAGCCCAAAAAAATCGCATTACCCTTTTCACAGGCCAGACAGTCTGAAATTTTGGCCCGATTGAAGGCAGTATGTTCTTTAGCCCGATTTGAAACCCAAAGTAGCAATGGGGCAACCTTGATTTCATCACCCACATATGATATGCCCAAGTCCTCGTGCAGGAAGAAATGAGGGGCCGATGGTGAAAGTCGAAAGAATCGCTGGCAAAATTGATTCGCCTCAGCTTGCAGATTGGGGACGATACAATAACCTTATACACCAGTGCCATAGGTCAGAATTGGTAGACATTTATGTTTGTAGACTTCCATAAGGGGCTGAATTGTTTTTTTACCCACCCTTCTGGAAATATTAAACAGGTTACCCACTGAATGGCTAAAACGTTGGAACTTGTTAGAGGTCCTGGGCAAACATGCACACTGAGAGTCAAAAATTACATCTGGTATGGGAAGTTATTAAACTTCTCAATAAGCCTTTTCTTGGTGTGGGTGGGTCCTGTTTTGCTTGTTTTGGAGTCACACACATATACTTTTTTGTTTTTTGAGGTATTCGTTTCGAGGTCTAGGTTGGCCATAAATTGCTGGAAAAAAATGTGTTTGTATCCCTGTGACCAACATTGCCGGAATATCAGTGTCTAGTCATCTAACCCTTAAACATCTGTCAGCTATGGTTAAATTCCTTGGCCCATTGAGTAAAGGGGATTTAGCTATGACAGGAAGACGAAGGGCTAGTTCAAAGGGGTATGAACACTTTTAACACTTGGGGCCTGATTTAAAAAAAAAGTTAGCACCACTTTTGCATAATTTTTTGACGCAAAAGGGGTGCAAACTTGCAAAATATATTATATTTTGTAAGTTTGCACCGCTTTTGAGTCAAAAAATGATGCAAAGGCAACACTAACTTTTGATATATCGGGCCCTTGGTGAGATAGCTGCTGTCTGATGATATTAGGCTTTGTGTTGATCTTCGCAATATAAATAAGGAAATTATTGAAGATAAATTTCCGTTGCCTAATATTACAGAAATAGTCAGTTCTTTAGGTAATGCAAAATTTTTCACCTCACTTGATTTAACTTCTGCTTACCATCAGGTGCAACTGTGTGAGCAATCTAAATTGCTAACTTCCTTCATCACACCGTTTGGTGTTTATAAATTTAACAGGATGCCGTTCAGTCTTTGTTCTGCAGCTGCAGTCTTTTAAAGATTGATGAATGAAATTCTGGGTGGTTTAGATGTTTTTTTATTTTTTTTAAGATGATGTTCTTGTATTCACCGAGACAGGTGAACAACATGAGAAAAGGGTCAAGGAGGTTCTTCAAGTGTTTAGAACAAAATGGGTGACTTTGAAAAGGGAAAAGTGCAAGTTTTTGAGGTCAGAAATTGTGTATTTAGGACTTGTCATATCTGGTAATGGTGTCAAACCTTAGGATGAGTTGGTCAAGTCTATTGTGAATTTATCTACCCTGAAAGAAGATATACAGGTTTTTTGGGGATGGCAGAATTTTACGCTTGGTATGTTCCGAATTTCGCAAAAAGATCGTGTTCTATTAGAAGTCTCCAGAAGAAAGGTTCTGAGTTTCTGTGGAGTAGTGAATGAGAGGAGGAATTTCAAGACTTGAAGAGAACTTTATCTTTTGCTCAATCTCTTAGTAGCTTCCAACCTGGTCCTTGTTGTCTTATTATTGATGCTTCGGAAAAAGGTTTGGGTTGTGCTTTCAAACAGTTCAACAATTGTAAAGAAAATACTATAGCGTTTGCTTCACGTAGTCTGCGTGGTGCAGAGTTCAGATATTCTACAATAGAGAAGGAAGCATTAGCCATATATTGGGCTGTCAAGAAGTTCAAGCAATTTCTTTGGGGGGTACGTTTCCAAGTGTATACCGATCATAAACCATTGGGAGAAATTTTTGAGAAAAAAGGACTTGATAATATTCCGTCTCGTATTTGTAAATGGGTCGTAGCCTTACAGGATTTACATTTTGAAGTTAAATATGTCCCCGGCTGTGAAAACAGGACAGATGATTGCTTGTCCAGAATGAGGTCAGTAATTGCTGATGATGATGTTGATGATGATTCATGGTGGACTGATGATGAGGTTAAAGTCTGTGTTGTAACGGATGGTTGTATTTCAGAAAAAGAGTGGCTGGAAGAATTAAGTAAGGATGAAGAATTATTGAAGGTTAAGAACCAGCTGTTGTCTGGGGAGGCATTAGCTAATTGTGCAAAGGAAGTATTGCCTTTCAGGAAGGTTTGGGGTTAACTTTCTCTTCAGAACGGTTTGTTGTTGAGAGGGTCTAGGATAATACCTCCCTCTACTTTACGTGAACGTCTAATAAATCTTACACATTCTGGTCATCATAGGATATGTAAGACGAAAGAGAGAATGAGATGTACTTATTAGTGGACTGGTATGGATGTGGTTTTGGAAAGGAGGGTAAGGGATTGTGTTGATTGCAAGCTATCTGATAAGACTTTGAAACCTAGGACGCAACCCTTGGTGCTAAAGGAGATCCCGAAAGAGGTTTGGGAAGAAGTATCCATTGATATCATGGGTCCGATATCCTGTGGGGCTGTTTCCAAGTATGTTATAGTTCTTATGGACATGTTGTCTCGTTGGCCTGAGATTTTAATAACAACTGAGATTACATCTAAGACTGTTGTGAACTTTCTTTCTGATGTGTTTAGCAGAGAGGGAAATCCAAGATTCATCCTTACAGATAGTGGGGTTCAATTTACCTCTAAACTTATGTGTGATTTCCTTTCTGATAGAGGGATAGTTCATAAAAAATGTGCTTTATATCATCCAGAATCGAATGGAATGGTAGAACCCTTTAACAGAACTTCAAAGGAAACTATTCAGTTAGCTAAACAAATGGGTGGTAATTGGGAGATGTTGATTAAATCCAAGGGGGAAAATTACAGATTTACCCCACATTCAAGTACTAGTCAATCTCCTTTTGTTTTGTTCAGGAAACGTATTCCACACACTAAAGTGTGTCCTCCCTGGGTGAAAAAGTATGTTGACGAGGATTTTGATCATGAACTTCAGAAGAAGGTAGCTCTTGAAAAATACAAATATTTTCAGAGTAGGAGGAAAAAAATGTATGGCCTTCATAAATCGGTAAAAGAGATTGATGTGCAAGTTGGTGATATGATCAAGATTAAATCGCCGGAAAAAAAAATACTGGTGCTTCTCACATTAGCAAAGAGTTCAGTTATTAAAGTGTTCAAGGGTTCAGTTAAGGTTGACGATGGTCGTATTTGGAATCTCAATAGAGTTGTCAAACTTCAATGATTGATCTTCTTATATATATTTTTTTTTTTGTGTTTTTTTTTTTTTAGGGAAGGGGGTAGTGTAGTATTGGTATCCTTTTCTATGATTTTAGTCTAAAGTGTACATTTGTTTTTTGTCCCTTTTCCCTTCTATTGTAACCTGTTATCTTTACTTGTGTTATTATGGTATGCTCTCCCCCCCCCCCAATTTGGGCTCTCTTGGCTGTTGCCTGTTCTGTTTGGCAGTTAGTGGAGAGCAGCCTGCTTCTGGTGTGAATGGAGTTTATGTTTCCTGTAACCTTATCCAGGAATAAATCTCATGAAAGAAGATACAATTTTGTGCTGGTCTGGATTCACTTAATGTCAGCAATCTGGGTCACTACCCCATTTCACCAACCCCTAAAAACCTGCCCTAAATACAAAATTAAACCAACCCCCCACGCCCACCCCTAATACCCCCCACCCGCCCTAAATACAAAATTACCCTGACCACCCGCCCCTAAAAACCCGACCCCGCCCTAAATACAAAATTACCCAGACCCCCCCACACCAACCCCTAATAACCTGCCCCCACCCACCCTAAATACAAAATTACCCTGTGTGTGATGGCGCTGTGTATGCCAACAGTGGTGTTGGTGCAGTCGTTGACCCAGTGAATCCTTTGTCTCTCTCCCCCCTTTCTTGTTTTGTCATCCTGTCCTTATGTGCATTAACATCATCTGGTAGAGGAACAGAGGCACCGGCGACAGAGGGCGCGGCATCCCACAGGACCCTGGAGGCAGAGTCCACCGATGCGGAGGGCACCAGTGGGACGGAGGGCGAGGGGAGCACCACGGTGGAGACTGGAGGGGACAATACAGACTCTGATACCTCCTCCGATGGGAGCTCCCTGGTGGTGGCGGACACCTCTGTGACCAACCCAGCTGCAGGTACAGCTGCCACCCCCGTACCAGCACCACCCTCCCAGTAACCCCTCAGCGAGGTGCCCGTGCCCACCCACCCCAGAGGGTGGGCATCTCCTTCGCCTCAGGTACCTCAGGCCCTGCCCCAGTGAGCCCTGCTGCCATGATTGAGGAGGCTATTGACCTCCTGAGATCTATCTCTGTAGGGCAAACAACCATTGTGAATGCCATCCAGGGGCTGGCAGCCCAGATGTAGCAATCAAATGCATTCCTGGAGGGCATTCATGGTGGATTGGCTACCCAACAGAGATCGATTCAGGCTCTGGCCTCCTCTCTGATGGCAGCCCTTGTCCCTGCTTCAACCGCCCCCCTCCAACTTCCACATCCCAGTCCCATTCTCCTCAACCCCAACATCCATGCATGCATCTCCTGTGCCCTCTCCCATCGTGTCTGTCCCCCCTCCTAAAGTACACAAACACAAGCACTCATACACCCAACAGCCATTCACCTCACAACAGCATACACCCATGCACCTACACCCAAATCCAGCAAACACCTCCAACAACCACTCCCTCATCCTCCACTCCCATTACTCCTCCCTATTCCCGCCCCAATGTCCCTAAAAAGCTTTTACTTTCCCAGATTGACCTCTTCCCTACCCCCCGTCCTGCACGCAGGGGTAGGGTCGCAAGAACCCAGCCAAGCACCTCAGCCAAACAGTCCACGGGCCCAGTGGGAGCATCACCTACTCATGTTGGAAAGGATTCCAGGCCAACAATACTGAAGGGGAAGGAGCCTGCAGCAGCTGCAAAGAAGGGGAAGGAGCCTGCACCAGCTGCTAAGAAGGGAAAGGGGCCTGCTGCAGCTACAGAGAAGGAGAAGGAGCCTGCACCAGCTGCAAAGAAGGGGAAGGAGCCTGCACCAGCTGCTAAGAAGGGGAAGGAGCCTGCACCACCAGGCAGAGGGGGTAAGAGCCCATCCACCAGTGCCAGGAACGGTAAGGGATCCCCAACCCATTAGCAGGAGAAGAGTAGGCAATCTGCGCAAGCGGAAGCTGACAGCCAAACACCGCCATCACCACCAGCTTTCACAGGGCCCCCACCGCTAGCCGTGGTTGTGCAGCCATCGATGGGTGCAGGGGCTGAGCAGGAGCCTCCCACAACCACCACCACCACAGTGCAGCCATCAGAGGGGGCAAGGGCTGAACAGGAGCCTCCCACAATCACCACCACAGTGCAACCATCGGAGGGTGCAGGGGCTGAGCAGGAGGGTCCCACAACCACCACCACAGTGCAGCCGTCACCGCCAGTGGGCGCCATGTAGTCCAGCCTACAGGGCTGCTGTGTGGCCTGCCCCCACCAGAACCAGTGGGCAAGACACCCACTTGAAAGACTGTGGCCTTGCACTCCCCAGGACAAAGAGCAATGGGCATGTTGCCCCAGCCAGAACCAGTGGGCAAGACACCCACTTGAGAGACTGTGGCCTTGCACTCCCCAGGACAAAGAGCAATGGGCATGTTGCCCCATCTAGAACCAGTGGGGTATTCACCCACTTCGAGAGACTGTGTCAGGGAGACCAGATCCTCGGGGTCTGCGCACGTTCCCAATATGTCCACTACTAGACAGCTCCAAGACTCTGATAGATAAATCACAGAGACTAATGAAATCATGAATCACGCACACTGCTGATTTCAACAAGAATATGCAAATCCCATGAAATGATCGCGCACACTGCAAGCGATCTGAAACATCAAGTTTTAAATGCCGGAATGAATCGTGTGTCTTGTCGATTCGAATGCCACCATGTAAATGCCAAGAAATGGTTGCGCACAATGATTATCAAAGTTTTAATTGCAAGGAATGAATCGCGCGTCTTGCCGATTCGAATGTCACCATGTAAATGCCAAGAAATGGTTGCGTACAATAATTATCAAGAATTAAATGTACGGAACGAATCGCGTGTCTTGCCGATTCGAGTGTCACCATGTAAATGCCAAGAAATGCTTGCGCACAATGCGTATCAAGAGTTAAATGCAAGGAAATGAATTGCGCATCTTGCTGATTCGAATGCCACCATGTAAATGCCAAGAAATTGTTGCGCACAATGCGTATCAAGAGTTAAATGCAAGGAAATGAATCACGCGTCTTGCCAATTTCGAACACCACCATGTAAATGCCCAAAAATGATTGCGCACAATGAGTATCAAGAGTTAAATGCAAGGAAATGAATCGCACGTCTTGCCGTTTCGAACGCCACCATGTAAATGCCAAGAAATGGTAGCACACAATGAGTATCAAGAGTTAAACACAAGGAATGAATCGCGCGTCTTGCCGATTCGAATGCCACCATGAAACTGCCAAGAAATGGTAGCGCACAATGAGTATCAAGAGTTAAACACAAGGAATGAATCGCGCGTCTTGCCGATTCAAATGCCACCATGTAACTGCCAAGAAATGGTAGCGCACAATGAGTATCAAGAGTTAAACACGAGAAATGAATTGCGCGTCTTGCCGATTCGAATGCCAATATGCAAATGTCTAGAAATGGTCACGCACACTGTTGCCGACCCGAATCTCAAAAGTCAAATGCCAAAAATGAATTGCGCGTCTTGCTGATTCGAATATCAACATGTAAATGCCAGAAACCAAGAGCACGTTCACACGCACAAGCAAACATCTCCCAATATGAAAATTAGGCCCAAGAACTTGAATGCCTTCGAAAACGGGATCTGGGCCCAGCCCGACCTCAGTCTTACTGCCCTGATCAAGGATCACCAATACAATGAAGGGCAAGGCCTGGAAGATCAAAGTAGGCCTCTGGGAAGAGGAGCTCAGGAAATTGCTGCTGCTCTGCACCGGGACCTCTGAATAGTGAGACCACAAATTAATTATCCTCCTGGTTTGCGTGTGTTCTCAGCATGGCCACATTGGACGAGCTAGTCAAGGTTATCACACAGCTCCAAGCAGAGGTAGTGTCATCAAAAGATATAGCAGCCAGCCTAGCTGAGAGAGTGAGTCAGTTACAGGAAAAGGTAGAGAAGAAGGAACAAAATCCCTTAGATGTGTCTTGGCCTGGTCCTTCTTCTCATGCTTCTGGAGGTAATCCTCCTATGAACATTTCCCTCAACATTCATTCGGCCATTCCCCTAGCTCCTCCAGAACGTTTCTCAGGCGATCCCTTGAAAGCGCAATCTTTCCTGGTTAAAGTGGAATTACATTTTACCTGCCGACCACTCACTTTCCCTGATGTCCAAACCAGAGTGGCTTATTTGTTATCATACCTGACTGGGGATGCAGCTACCTGGGCAATTCCTCTTGTGCGTAAAGAGAGTCCCATGCTTTACAATTGGAGTTATTTTGTTTGTGAGTTTGAGCGAGTATTTGACCCTAGAACTGTGACATTGTCGGCAGATCGTGAATTATTAGACTTGCAACAAGGTAACCAGGATTTAGTGTCCTACTTAGCTAACTTTAATCGGCTGGTAGCCGAGAAATCCTGGCCTGAAGAAAAGCAGGCGGCCTTGATCTACAAAGGACTCAAGGAGGAGTTAAAAGACATTCTTGCTCAAATAGACCCGCAGCCTACAGACTGTCAAGATCTGATAAACCTCGTTTTGAGACTGGATCATCGTTTAGCAGAACGAAGGGGAACACGCAAGAAGACTGAGAAATATTCCTGGCGTGTTCACGATAATAGAGAATCAAGAACCCAGAAAGAAAGAACTCCAGAACCTATGGAAATCGGAACAATCAGGACGCCTTTGACCAAAGACAAAAAGGACCTACATAGAAAGAATGGACAATGTCTTTACTGCGGGCGCAAGGGTCATTTCGCCAAAGAATGTCCAATCAAACCAAAGAGCAAACGAGGTCCTGTCCAGAAACTTGCATCCAATGCACAAGTCGAGCCGGAAAACTAAATCACCCAAGATGTAAAGAAGGGTTGCTCTTGGGTGTCACCGTGGACCTTTCACAATCTAGACATCTCAAGCGGGGCATAAAAGTTCAAGTAAAGAAAAATACCTATTTCAAGAAGGCCCTAGTAGAGTGTGGGGCTACCGAGAACTTTGTTGACGCCCAATTGGTCCACGCATGGGGGATCCCATGCATCGAGAAGAAGACTCCAGAAATAATACAAGCAGTAGATGGAAAACTCTTCACTGGAGGCCCAGTAACTCTTCAGACTGTCCCCTTGTCGGTGATCTGTGAGGGGAAGAACCAAAGAACCAAACATAAAGAGAAACTCATCCTTGACGTGATCCATGCTCCTCAGTATGGATTTATCCTTGGTTTACCCTGGTTAACTCATCACAATCCTGAGATTAATTGGGCAGAACGGAAGGTCGTGTTCTCTTCAGCTCTATGTAATGAAAAATGCTTCCAAAAGTCTCAAGTAACCAAAGATTGCACTCTTACATAGCCACTGCAGCGGGAAAGAAGTAAAGTTGTCCAAACAATATTCCTCCTAAGAAGATGTATTAGATGAAAAAGAAGCAGAAACCTTGCCTCCTCATAGACCCTATGACTGTCAAATTGATCTAATCCCAGGTGCGATACTCCCCAGCTGGCGTGTATATGCCCAGTCAGAACATGAAACTCAACATTTACGAAAGTATCTAGATCAATTCATGGAGAATGGTTTCATCCGCTCTTCTAAGTCTCCTGCAGCCTCTCCTTTGTTTTTTGTCCCTAAGGCAAATGGAGATCTTCGAACCTGTATTGACTATAGGGGTTTGAACAAGGTCACCATCAAGAATAAATACCCCTTGCCCCTGATTCCGGTCTTGCTGGAACAAGTAAAGAAAGCTAAAATCTACACTAAGCTCAATCTACGAGGTGCTTATCATTTAGTCAGAATGAGAGAGGGCGACGAATGTAAAACGGCGTTCAAGACAAGATATGGTCTCTTTGAATACACCGTCATGCCTTTTGGTCTGTGTAATGCTCCAGCAGCATTTCAATTTTGTGCAACATGTCAAGAAAATTCTTGCAGCCCTTCGAAAGCACCATTTATATTGCAAACTAACCAAGTGTGAGTTTCATGTTATCACAGTTGAGTTTTTAGGGGTTATCCTTACCCCTCAAGGTATGGTCATGGCAGAAAAGAAAGTAAAAGCTGTATCTGATTGGCCCACTCCAAAGACTGTTCAAGATGTACAATGTTTCCTGGGGTTTGCAAACTTTTTGCGCAGGTTTATAAACTATTTCTCTCAAACAGTGGCCCCAATCACTAAGTTATTGAGAAAGTAAGAAAAATGTGGATGGTCCCCAGAAGCTGATCAAGCCTTTTCAACTATGAAAGAAGCTTTTTCCACTGCCCCAGTCTTGACTCACCCTGATGTGGATCGTCCATTCATAGTGGAAGCCGATGCCTCAGATGTGGCAATTGGTGCAGTCTTGTCACAACGAAGCAAAGACACTGGCCAACTTCATCCTGTAGCTTACATGTCTTGAAAACTGAACGAAGCCGAACAGAACTATGTCATTGTGGAAAAAGAGCTTCTGGCAATTCGTGACGCCTTTAAAGAATGGAGACATCATTTGTTGGGTGCCAAGTACACTATCACAGTATATACTGATCATCGCAATCTCCACTTCATGAGTTTAGCCAGACTTTTGACTCCTCAGCAATTACGCTGGATGTTGTTTTTTGCCAAATTTGATTTTGTGGTAACTTTCCGACCTGGTAAAGACAATCGCAAAGCAGACGCCTTGTCCCGTCAAGAGTCTACCACGTTGCCTACAGTCTAACCCTCCAGAGCTATCATTGCTCCAGACAAAGTCCTATGCATCATAAAAACTGAAGATTTCTTTGAAGACATCCGTAATTCCTTCACCATTGAGAAATGGCAGACATGGGCTCAAGCAGATCCCAAAAAGTCAATCCAGCAAGGACTACCTTTCCATGACGCTCGCTTGTTCGTGCCCACTATCAAGCTTCGCAAGTTAGTATTTCATTGGTTGCATGTTATACCTACGGCAGGTCATCCAGGTACTCCTAAAACGCTTGAATTAATCCAACGCTACTTTTGGTGGCCTACTCTGACGAAAGACGTCAAAACAATGGTAAACAACTGCGAAGTTTGTGCGCGCATCAAGACAAGTCATTCAAAACCGAAAGGGTTGTTGCATCCGCTCCCAACTCCATGTCGAACTTGGGAACACATCTCTTTAGACTTCAATACAGGACTACCAGTGGTTCAACAACATTCAGTAATCCTTGTGGTAGTAGATAGTCTCACTGTTGGACCTGGCTTTTTGACAGGGTCATCCCCAAACTTTTTGCCTTCCTCCTTCTCTTTTTCTGACCTCATTTTTGCTGACTTTTAGACTCTGCGCACTTTACCACTGCTAATCAGTGCTAAAGTGCATATGCTCTCTCCCTTTAAACATGGTAACCTTGGATCCTACCTGATTAGACTATTTAATTTACCTAAAAGTCCCTAGTAATGTGCAGTATAGGTGCCTAGGGCCTGTAGATTAAATGCCACCCACTTAAGTAGCCCCTTTACCTTATCTCAGGCCTGCCATTGCAAGGCCTGTGTGTGCAGTTTCACTGTCACCTCGACTTGGCCTTTAAAAGTACTGGCCAAGCCTAAACCTCCCCTTTCTCATGTGTGCCCTAGGTAGCCCCTAGAGCAGGGTGCTGTGTCGGTGAAAGGTAGGACATGTACCTGTGTAGTTTACATGTCCTGGTAGTGTAAAACTCCTAAATTCGTTTTTACACTACTGTGAGGCCTGCTCCCTTCATAGGCTAACATTGGGGCTGCCCTCATACAGTATTGAAATGGTAGCTGCTGATCTGAAAGGAGTAGGCAGGTCATATTCAGTATGGCCAGAATGGTAATACCAAATCCTGCTGACTGGTGAAGTTGGATTTAATATTGCTATTCTAGAAATGCCACTTTTAGAAAGTGAGCATTTCTTTGCACTTAAATCTTTCTGTGCCTTACAATCCACGTCTGGCTGGGCTTAGTTGACAGCTCCTTGTGCATTCTCTCAGACACACCCCAAACACAGGGTACTCAGCCTCACTTGCATACATCTGCATTTTGAATGGGTCTTCCTGGGCTGGGAGGGTGGAGGGCCTGCTCTCACACAAAGGACTGCCACACCCCCTTCTGGGACCCTGGCAGACAGGATTGAACTGAAAGGGGACCTGGTGCACTTCTTAGCCACTCTTTGAAGTTTCCCCCACTTCAAAGGCACATTTGGGTATAAAACAGGGCCTCTGCCCTACCTCATTAGACACTTGCTGGAGAAGAAACCTGAACCAGAAACTACATGCTGCCAAGAAGAACTGCCTGGCTACTCAAAGGACTCACTTGTCTGCTTTCTACAAAGGACTGCTGCCTTGCTGTTGGCCTGCTGCCTTGCTGAACTCTTGTCTGGCTGTGAAAGTGCTCTCCAAGGGCTTGGATAGAGCTTGCCTCCTGTTCCCTGAAGTCGCAGGACCAAAAATACTTCTCTTTTTCACTTGGACGCTTCGTGCACCTAAATTTTTGACGCACACCTTGTTCCGCGGCGAGAAAAACGCCGCACACCGACGCTGATCGACGCGACGCCTTCGGGACGACCGGAACTTCGACGCACGGCCTCGCAAGGACAACGCCGCCCGACCTCCAGAGGAGAAATCGACGCAACGCCTGCCGTGAGAGCGAAACTTCGACGCACAGCCCTGCAGAACGACGCGCAGCCGGAAAACAAGCAGGAGAATCCACGCACAGATCCGGGACATCTGGTAATCCCCGCAACCCACAGAAAGAGACTGTCCGCGCACCAGAAAACGACGCACGACTTCCCCGCGTGAAAAATAACTACGCAAGTCCGTGTGTGCTGGGGAGAAATCGACGCACACACCATTTTTCCACGTATCTCTTCTTCTGCGGCCATCTGCGGAGATTTTCCACTCCAAACGAGGTACTTTGTGCTTGAAAGAGACTTTGTTTGCTTTTTAAAGACTTAAGACACTTTATATCACTTTCCAGTGATATCACTACAATTTCACATTGCAACTTTATTCGTTTTGACCTACAATTATCCTGATAAATATTATATATTTTTCTAAACACTGTGTGGTGTATTTTTGTGAGGCTATATTGTGGTATTGTAGGATTTATTGCACAAATACTTTACACATTGCCTTCTAAGTTAAGCCTGACTGCTCGTGCCAAGCTACCAGAGGGTGGGCACAGGCTAATTTTGGATTGTGTGTGACTTACCCTGACTAGAGTGAGGGTTCTTGCTTGGACAGAGGGTAACCTGACTGCCAACCAAAAACCCAATTTCTAACACTCACGAAATATGGACATTTCATTGCCTGTAAGAAATTGCCCACCTCCAGCGAACTAGCAACCATCTTACTTAATAGAGTGGTCCGTTATCACAGACTGCCAAAAAGGATTCTCTCTGATCGAGGGTCGCAATTTGCTTCCAATTTCTGGAAAACATGGTGCAGAACACTTCAAGTTACGTCCACAATATCTATTAGCCATCATCCTCAAACAGATGGTCAAACTGAGAGACTAAATCAGATATTGAAGCAATGCCTGCGTGCTTACGCTGAGAAAGCACTTCATTCTTGGACATCAATGCCCTGGTTAGCAGAGTTAGCCTACAATAACTCATTTCACACCACCACTGGTGTTACACCCTTTTTTGGCTTGTTTGGCCATCATCCTAAAACCTTGGCTATCACGATCCCTCAAGAAAGTTCTCTTACACCAGCTGTGTCGGAAACCATTCAACACCTTCACCAAACCCAGAAATTGATTCAACAGCTGTAGGAGGCTGGACTGGCTTGTAGTGAGTACCAAGGGGTACTTGCACCTTGCACCAGGCCCAGTTATCCCTTATTAGTGTATAGGGTGTCTAGCAGCTTAGGCTGATAGATAATGGTAGCTTAGCAGAGCAGCTTAGGCTGAACTAGGAGACGTGTGAAGCTACTACAGTACCACTTAGTGTCATATGCACAATATCATAAGAAAACACAATACACAGTTATACTAAAAATAAAGGTACTTTATTTTTATGACAATATGCCAAAGTATCTTAGAGTGTACCCTCAGTGAGAGGATAGGAAATATACACAAGATATATATACACAATAGCAAAAATATGCAGTATAGTCTTAGAAAACAGTGCAAACAATGTATAGTTACAATAGGATGCAATGGGGAAACATAGGGATAGGGGCAACACAAACCATATACTCCAAAAGTGGAATGCGAACCACGAATGGACCCCAAACCTATGTGACCTTGTAGAGGGTCGCTGGGACTATTAGAAAATAGTGAGAGTTAGAAAAATAACCCTCCCCAAGACCCTGAAAAGTGAGTGCAAAGTGCACTAAAGTTCCCCTAAGGACAAAGAGGTCGTGTTAGAGGAATAATGCAGGAAAGACACAAACCAACAATGCAACAACTGTGGATTTCCAATCTAGGGTACCTGTGGAACAAGGGGACCAAGTCCAAAAGTCACAAGCAAGTCGGAGATGGGCAGATGCCCAGGAAATGCCAGCTGCGGGTGCAAAGAAGCTTCTACTGGACAGAAGAAGCTGCGGTTTCTGCAGGAACGAAAAGGGCTAGAGACTTCCCCTTTGGTGGACGGATCCCTCTCGCCGTGGAGAGTCGTGCAGAAGTGTTTTCCCGCCGAAAGAACGCCAACAAGCCTTGCTAGCTGCAAATCGTGCGTTTAGCGTTTTTGGACGCTGCTGTGGCCCTGTAGGGACCAGGAGGTCGCAAATTGGACCAGGAGAGAGAGGGGACGTCGAGCAAGACAAGGAGCCCTCTCAGCAGCAGGTAGCACCCGGAGAAGTGCCAGAAACAGGCACTACGAGGATGCGTGAAACGGTGCTCACCCGAAGTTACACAAAGGAGTCCCACGTCGCCGGAGACCAACTTAGAAAGTCGTGCACTGCAGGTTAGAGTGCCGTGGACCCAGGCTTGGCTGTGCACAAAGGATTTCCGCCGGAAGTGCACAGGGGCCGGAGTAGCTGCAAAAGTCGCGGTTCCCAGCAATGCAGCCCAGCGAGGTGAGGCAAGGACTTACCTCCACCAAACTTGGACTGAAGAGTCACTGGACTGTGGGGGTCACTTGGACAGAGTCGCTGGATTCGAGGGACCTCGCTCGTCGTGCTGAGAGGAGACGCAAGGGACCGGTAATGCAGCTTTTTGGTGCCTGCGGTTGCAGGGGGAAGATTCCGTCGACCCACGGGAGATTTCTTCGGAGCTTCTGGTGCAGAGAGGAGGCAGACTACCCCCACAGCATGCACAAGCAGGAAAACAGTCGAGAAGGCGGCAGGATCAGCGTTACAGAGTTGCAGTAGTCGTCTTTTCTACTATGTTGCAGTTTTGCAGGCTTCCAGCGCGGTCAGCAGTCGATTCCTTGGCAGAAGGTGAAGAGAGAGATGCAGAGGAACTCGGCTGAGCTCTTGCATTCGTTATCTAAAGTTTCCCCAGAGACAGAGACCCTAAATAGCCAGAAAAGAGGGTTTGGCTACCTAGGAGAGAGGATAGGCTACTAACACCTGAAGGAGCCTATCAGCAGGAGTCTCTGACGTCACCTGGTGGCACTGGCCACTCAGAGCAGTCCAGTGTGCCAGCAGCACCTCTGTTTCCAAGATGGCAGAGGTCTGGAGTACACTGGAGGAGCTCTGGACACCTCCCAGGGGAGGTGCAGGTCAGGGGAGTGGTCACTCCCCTTTCCTTTGTCCAGTTTCGCGCCAGAGCAGGGCTAAGGGGTCCCCTGAACCGGTGTAGACTGGCTTATGCAGAATTGGGCACATCTGTGCCCAACAAAGCATTTCCAGAGGCTGGGGGAGGCTACTCCTCCCCTGCCTTCACACCATTTTCCAAAGGGAGAGGGTGTCACACCCTCTCTCAGAGGAAGTTCTTTGTTCTGCCATCCTGGGCCAGGCCTGGCTGGACCCCAGGAGGGCAGATGCCTGTCTGAGGGGTTGGCAGCAGCAGCAGCTGCAGTGAAACCCCAGGAAGGGCAGTTTGGCAGTACCAGGGTCTGTGCTACAGACCACTGGGATCATGGGATTGTGCCAACTATGCCAGGATGGTATAGAGGGGGCAATTCCATGATCATAGACATGTTACATGGCCATATTCGGAGTTACCATTGTGAAGCTACATATAGGTAGTGACCTATATGTAGTGCACGCGTGTAATGGTGTCCCCGCACTCACAAAGTTCAGGGAATTGGCTCTGAACAATGTGGGGGCACCTTGGCTAGTGCCAGGTTGCCCTCACACTAAGTAACTTTGCACCTAACCTTTACCAGGTAAAGGTTAGACATATAGGTGACTTATAAGTTACTTAAGTGCAGTGTAAAATGGCTGTGAAATAACGTGTGCGTTATTTCACTCAGGCTGCAGTGGCAGGCCTGTGTAAGAATTGTCAGAGCTCCCTATGGGTGGCAAAAGAAATGCTGCAGCCCATAGGGATCTCCTGGAACCCCAATACCCTGGGTACCTCAGTACCATATACTAGGGATTTATAAGGGTGTTCCAGTAAGCCAATGTAAATTGGTAAAATTGGTCACTAGCCTGTTAGTGACAATTTGAAATAAATGAGAGAGCATAACCACTGAGGTTCTGGTTAGCAGAGCCTCAGTGAGACAGTTAGGCACTACACAGGGAACACACACATATAGGCCACAACCTTATGAGCACTGGGGTCCTGACTAGCAGGGTCCCATTGACACATAACAAACATACTGAAAGCATAGGGTTTTCACTATGAGCACTGGGCCCTGGCTAGCAGGATCCCAGTGAGACAGTGAAAACACCCTGGCATACACTCACAAACAGGCCAAAAGTGGGGGTAACAAGGCTAGAAAGAGGCTACTTTCTCACAACAGCATTTAGAAAAAGCCAAACAAAAATACAAAAAGCATTACGACAAGAAACATTGTGAGGGACCTCAGTATCAACCAGGTGATAAAGTGTGGCTTTCTACAAGACATAAATACTTCAAGAAAAAGCACATGTTTAATCCCAAATTCATAGGTCCCTACACTGTCCTTCAGCAAATCAATCCTGTGACCTATAAACTGCAATTACCAAGGTCATTACGTATTCAACCAGTGTTTCATACTTCCCTCCTGAAAAAGGCAGTCCAGAAGGTCCGTCCTCATCCAGCTCCAGTTCTAGGACAGGAGGAAGTGGAATACGAAGTCAGGAAGGTTATGGATTCCAAACTGAGAGGGCGTAACCTATGGTACTTAATCTCGTGGAAAGGTTATGGCCCTGGAAGTGTTACGACTCGGTCGTCCCATTTCCAGGGGGCGCTGTAAGGGGACTGTCAGAAGCCTGGGAATCACCTTGAACACCTATCTAGAGTCCCTTGCTGACTCCTGTTTGTTTCTCTTTTCTCCATGGTACACTTGTGTAGGACTACATTTGCTTCTTGGGACTGCAAATCCCATAATGCACAGCTTGGTAGTCAGGAAAACCCGGATTCTGTTTCCCATTGTCTTCTATGGGAGAAGTCCAGTTGCTCCTTTTCACTGGATCCTCTCCTCCAGGACTTGCAAGTGTCCGAAACCACACACACCTGAAACCTCTCCTGTGCAGCCCAGCTTGGAACTGCTTATAAGCAGCCATTTCCTCAAGCTCCCCGTCGTGCATCGGACTTCGATTCCTTTGTGTTACAGACCCTTTGTCGGATGGTGTTCCAGTTTTGTTCCTGTTCCTGTTCTGTTCCAGCCTGATCCTGTTTCCTGTTTCTCTGCCCTGCTCCTGATTGTTCCAGCCAGAGTCTGCTCTCTACTTCTTAGCCTTGTAACTGTTTGTTTCTTCCAGAGCCTGCTCCCTGTTTCTCTGCCCTGCTCCTGCCTTGTTTCAGCCTGAACCTGCTCTCTGTTTCCCAGTCCTGTTTACTACTCATTCCTACCCCTGTATTCCAGTCCTGTCCTTGCCTGTTCCAGCCAGAGCCTGCTCTCAGTTTCCCAGTCCTGTCTCTGTTTGTCCCAACCAGAAGTTTGCGCCCTGTTTTCAAGTCCTAGTCCCGCCTTTGCTTCAGCCTGAGCCTGTTCCTAGTTCTTGCCTCTGCCTCTTTGTTTGTTCCCTTCTGTTTCTGTTTCTTCTTGGTTCTTTGTGTCTGGTAAGTGTTCTATCAGTCTTCACCAGTGTATACGTGTCCTCCTGTGTACTGGGGTTGGCTCCTGGTTTCCAGGAGTCAATTCCAGCCCCCATCCTTGTCCAGTATTATACGTTGTATTTCGTGCCTAACAGTGACAGTGTGCTATTGCTGTTTTCTCAGGAATCGCCACTGTGTTTCCAGCTGGACCCACAAGAGCGTGTCCTGTGTATGTAAGTACTATCCTTGTTTGTGCTCTAGGGTCCAGAGACAGAATCACTTCTGCTGCCTCCTTTCTATGGGGCTGGCAGGGTGACTATCTGTAAGAGCAAACTGCACAGAGGCATTGAGATTCCCTGTCACTGTGGGAGGTTCTGCGCCTTACTCTGTGTACAACCCCAGCGTGTTTGTCCACTGGTAATCCGTTTCCTGTTTGTTCACACAAGGGTTGCTCTGCTTTTACTTTCCTGTTTCCTGTGCCTGTCCATAGCTGTCCTTTCCGTGTATGCCTTTAGCTTCTCTTCTGCCCCAGTACACTACCTCTAGGATATTCGGTGACCTCAAGGGGTGTCCCAACCATAGTCCTGATCAGACCCGCCCGAAACCGTGACAGAATGCACGACCCAAACATTTCAAGCTCCCCTGGCAGTAAAGGCACGCACAGACCTAAAATGTTTTCCTATCATGTTAAGACACCCCTTTCTAAACCTATACATTCTCTGAAGACCTCTAAAAAAGGCCTTAGTTTAAAGGATAGACTTGTTAAAGAAAACCATAACTTGCAAGTTCAGTACTACACTGAGTGGCTTGCTAATCTTTCAATGATAGACTATTATGTTATTTGTGACTATGACCCCCAGTCCCTGTCTGTAGAAGAATTACAAGGACGTAATGAGTTTTTGCAGTATCTATTAGCTGAAGCCAGTAAGAATGTTCATAACCGTGGAAGCGCTCTTGCTAACTCTGCACAAGACGCTTACACTCAAGAAAAACTGGTTAATTCCTTGCCTCATGCTAGTGCATCCCAAGTTCACCTCCAGTACTCTGCCAAAACAAAGAACCTTGACACTGTTCAAGAAGCCACACTATGGATTCCCTTGTTTTCTGTTGAGTGCTTCAGCCCATCTAGGCCAGTTTATCAGAATTCAAAGTGCAGTGCTGACTCTTCTAAAGACCTATCAGTCCCTCAGAGCTTTCAAGTCAGCAGGTTAGACCCTGTATCTAAGGGATCAGTAAAGACTGTGGGATTCCTTAGTTCAACTCAAATGGCTTGTGCTCCTCCCAAATTGGATGACAGTACATCAGTCTCAATTCCTAAGTGTTGTGCTGACTCGTGTAAAGATCTACCAGTCCCTCAGTGCTTTCAAGTGAGCAGGATAGAACCTGTATCAAATGGATCAGTAAAGACTGTGGGATTCCTTAGTTCCACTCATAAGGCTTGTGCTCTTCCCAAACTAGATGATAATACACCAGTCTCAATCCCTAAAAACTCTGCTAAACCCTTTTCTATTCTGAGTGGGTTTGAAAACAATATGGACATACACACACTAAAAGAGCAGTTTTGGCAGATTAAAAGGCAGATATTGGACTTCTATGATGAATATGTTATAACATACACTAGAAATCTTGCCGTGGGCTCTTTTCATCAATGCATATTTCACTGTTGCCAGAACCAGACATTCTGTTTATCTGTAAGGTAGAAGAAGTAACAGAGCAGCTGATGGAAACTACTGCAAGGCAATTTGAAAACTTGAAAAAAGAAAATGATCACCAGCTTTGGCTTAAAGAACAGTATGCTACTTTGTGTGCCTCTCCAAAGACTTCTATAGAGCAGATTGTCCCTTCTATTAATGACAGTCAAAAGACAGCTCCAGTTATAAATATATCAGCCTCTTCTTCAGACTCTCTCTCAGCTTGTAGTTTTCCAGAGAATATCCCTGTGCAGTTGACTGAATCTCTGACATCTCTGAGAGATTTGACACCTCTTGATTCAAAGGATGGATCAGAGTCTTCAGAAGGAAGTGTCTCAGCCCCTCTATCAGAACAAATAAAGCCAAAGGAAGAAGAGAGTTCTGATGCAGACTCCAATAGCTGCACCTTAAGAAACCAAGATATGACTTTACTGGAGATTAATGGCAAGTTGTGCAACAGTATTGAAGAATCTGAATCTAGTGATGACAGTGGGACCTGCCTTGCCGTGAACAAACCTGCAGATAGTGCTGTTCAAATGGCGCACACACCAGAATTTTCAGATTGTGGGGATACTCCTGCTCTTTCAAACAATATCATAGAATTTTCAGATAATGAAGAGACAGTTCCTGTTTCAAGAGAACTAATGGAATTTTCTGACCGTGAAGAAATACCTGCAATTACTAAAAATGTAATGGACTTCTCAGAAAGTTTAAAAATCTCTTGGGTGTCAAAGCAAACCGTGGAGATTTCAGACAAGGAAGAAAGCCAGCAATCTGAAATTAAACAGCCTGTCATAAGAAATGAGATCCTTCTCCTAGAACTGGACACAGTTGCAGCCTCAACCACTGATCCTGACTTGCTGATCCCTGTCAATGTGTATCCTGATTCCAGCTCCACAATTAGTGAAGAACAGATCTCTGAGCTACCGGTATCTGATCTTGATGTAAAATCAGCCACACCAACGTCACCTGCTGTGTCCCTGAAACTAAAGACTCCTGAAAACCAGCAATCTGAAACCGAAGCTCAAGTGCTGAAAGATGTAATATTTCCCACTAAAACTAAAGACTTGAATTGGAATCTTGTATTCGAAGATCTGATGATAAGTACTGTTCTTAGTGTTTTATTACAAGAAACCATCATCAATTCAAAGGCAAGAGCTGAAAATGTAGATACCAATGTAAAGGCGATTTCTGAAGAGACTCCGGTTCCATTTCTTTCCAAAGAACAACCTTTCAGTGTTAACAGAGTTGAAGATCAACTACCTGTAGGAGAAACGCCTTGCAAAGAAACCATTTCTGATACCGCGAACACACCACAGAGCACTTGCAATGAAGAAATCCCAGTCTTGTCTGAAGATCACCCTAAAGAATTAGTTTGTGGAACTTCTACATTTTCAGATGTTAATCCAGTTTCTAAAGACTTAAAAACTCTTGTTGCTCCTGAATTTGATACTCCGAAGTCATCCAAGACGAAAGAAAATTCTGACTTTTTCATGTTTACTTTGAGAACACCAGTTACCCAAGTTTCCCAAGTCTCTATGCTTTGCAAGCCTCAGACCACAATCAATGTAAATACTGCTGCAGAAACAGACAAATCCTGCTTGTCAGAAGGTGTTACAGACCTGACAGTTACTAATACACCAATCAGCTCCTCCAACGAGGAAAGTATTGAACAGGAAACTAATGTCATAAAGATAACTGCCCGTAATGCCATTCCAGATCTCCTTGCTCCTGAATCTACTTCACCAGAAACCAACTCCATGCACTCCTCCCATATCAATCGAACAATAGAGAGGAAAGACATCGGAGCCCATATGGGTATTAATACATGCTTTGCTCATTGGAAGTTTCACCTATGGCAGGACTGTAAACTTATCCACCAAGGTTGGTGTTGGATTTTCTTGCTGTGGCTGTTCCTCTTCAACTTTTTTCAGCCAAAGGATCGCCTTCTCTTCTTGAGCAGACTGGTGGGAGGGGGTATACTGTTACGACTCGGTCGTCCCATTTCCAGGGGGCGCTGTAAGGGGACTGTCAGAAGCCTAGGAATCACCTTGAACACCTATCTAGAGTCCCTTGCTGACTCCTGTTTGTTTCTCTTTTCTCCATGGTACACTTGTGTAGGACTACATTTGCTTATTGGGACTGCAAATCCCATAATGCACAGCTTGGTAGTCAGGAAAACCCGGATTCTGTTTCCCATTGTCTTCTATGGGAGAAGTCCAGTTGCTCCTTTTCACTGGATCCTCTCCTCCAGGACTTGCAAGTGTCCGAAACCACACACACCTGAAACCTCTCCTGTGCAGCCCAGCTTGGAACTGCTTATAAGCAGCCATTTCCTCAAGCTCCCCGTCGTGCATCGGACTTCGATTCCTTTGTGTTACAGACCCTTTGTCGGATGTTGTTCCAGTTTTGTTCCTGTTCCTGTTCTGTTCCAGCCTGATCCTGTTTCCTGTTTCTCTGCCCTGCTCCTGATTGTTCCAGCCAGAGTCTGCTCCCTACTTCTTAGCCTTGTACCTGTTTGTTTCTTCCAGAGCCTGCTCCCTGTTTCTCTGCCCTGCTCCTGCCTTGTTTCAGCCTGAACCTGCTCTCTGTTTCCCAGTCCTGTTTACTACTCATTCCTACGCCTGTATTCCAGTCCTGTCCTTGCCTGTTCCAGCCAGAGCCTGCTCTCAGTTTCCCAGTCCTGTCTCTGTTTGTCCCAACCAGAAGTTTGCGCCCTGTTTTCAAGTCCTAGTCCCGCCTTTGCTTCAGCCTGAGCCTGTTCCTAGTTCTTGCCTCTGCCTCTTTGTTTGTTCCCTTCTGTTTCTGTTTCTTCTTGGTTCTTTGTGTCTGGTAAGTGTTCTATCAGTCTTCACCAGTGTATACGTGTCCTCCTGTGTACTGGGGTTGGCTCCTGGTTTCCAGGAGTCAATTCCAGCCCCCATCCTTGTCCAGTGTTATACGTTGTATTTCGTGCCTAACAGTGACAGTGTGCTATTGCTGTTTTCTCAGGAATCGCCACTGTGTTTCCAGCTGGACCCACAAGAGCGTGTCCTGTGTATGTAAGTACTATCCTTGTTTGTGCTCTAGGGTCCAGAGACAGAATCACTTCTGCTGCCTCCTTTCTATGGGGCTGGCAGGGTGACTATCTGTAAGAGCAAACTGCACAGAGGCATTGAGATTCCCTGTCACTGTGGGAGGTTCTGCGCCTTACTCTGTGTACAACCCCAGCGTGTTTGTCCACTGGTAATCCGTTTCCTGTTTGTTCACACAAGGGTTGCTCTGCTTTTACTTTCCTGTTTCCTGTGCCTGTCCATAGCTGTCCTTTCCGTGTATGCCTTTAGCTGCTCTTCTGCCCCAGTACACTACCTCTTTAGGATATTCGGTGACCTCAAGGGGTGTCCCAACCATAGTCCTGATCAGACCCGCCCGAAACCGTGACAGGAAGTAACTCATAGGTTTCCGCATCTGATATTCATGCTCCACTACTTGTGAGGCGTTTTCATGGTCTCAATCCAGGCAAGCCAGGCCCTACAGCGCGTTTGGGAGAGGGGAGTACTGTCAACATCAGGGCAGTGCGTGCTCTACGGGCGACTGGAATGCAAAAACCCAACACTTATGAAATAACGTAATTTCATAAGTGTTGGGTTTTTGCATTCCTTTCGCCCGTAGAGCGTGCACTGCCCTGATGTTGACAGACTGTGGCCTTGCACTCCTCAGAACAAAGAGCAATGGGCGTGTTGCCCCATCCATAACCAGTGGGGTATTCACCCACTTCGAGACTGTGGCCTTGCACTCCCCAGGTCAAAAAGCAATAGGCATGTTGCCCCCTTCAGAACCAGTGGCCTTATTTCCGCATCCGGCTGAGGTGCGCCCCCTCTCCCTGAGGTGCTTGCCTAGTTGACACCTGATGCCCCTCAGTGTTCTCTCTGGATTTGTGCATGATTTGAGTGGGGCCTTGGACTGTGCCCTGTGGCCATGTGGGCCCTGTGAACTATGAACTGGGCAGTGTTCCTTTGTTATACACGTGTACAGATCTGTTTAATGGCCAAATCCGATTTTTCATTTTCTTGTTGGACTGATTACAACCATTTCCGTAAATTCCTATTGCCTTTGCATTATTCTGCAGATTTTCGTGGTCAAATTGTTTTTGTATTGCATATGGGTGTGTGTGTGTTGTGTGTGTGTTGTGTGTGTGTGTGTGTGTGTGTCACTCTTGTTTTCCTCCCCCCCTCCCTTGTGTGCTAGGCAGCTGTACTCACCGTTGTTGTCTTCGCCGGCGTTGGTGTTCTGGTTCCATGGTGACGTGGTGACGTGGTTCTTCCATGTGTCTCCAATGGTGAGTCCTTTCTCTTCTGTGATGTGTTTCGGCCAGGCTTTTGATGGCGTTGGTACCGTCCCGGAAAAGGTGGTGGAGTAGTGTTTCAAAATATGGTGGGCGGTACTTTATCTTCCGCCTGGCTGTAGGCAGCTACAGCCATGGTGACTTTTGTTTCCTACCCTGGTGGTCGGTGTGGTATATTGGCTGTCTATGGGAGATATCACCGCCATGGTCATAATTTGGCTGTAATTACTGCCAGCCTGTTGGCGGTATTACTGCAACTTTATCACCGACTGCCAGGGTTGTAATGAGGGCCTAAGTGGTGATTTGAGTAAAAATATTGAATGTATTCTTGGTTATAGAATCTTGTTAGTAGAAGACTGCAACTTATTCCATATGATAGTGGCAGACTATGATAAGTATATCCGTCCTCTACTGATGAAGGGATTTGTGTGCAAACATAACAATTTCTCGCATTCATCATTTCCACATACTCACACAATACACGTTAGAGGAAAGATCTTCTTGAGAACTGCCTACGTGTAACTACTTCTCATCCCTCCTAAACATGTCTAACTCTGTAAGTGTAGTAGTAGTTTCTAAAGTAGAGGTATGGTTGGCTACAATTTTGTCAAGAAGGGTAATACTCACAATCAACACCAAACATAACATCATGCACACAATTGCCAAACCAATACCTATATATCTACAGCACCTATTCTTTCTAACCTGTTGGTTGGGTTACTCATGATCTGTAAAGAATCAGAAAGTAGAAGAAAAAATATAACTATGAAGCAAAAGCAAAACAAAAGTCTTCAATCTTCTTGACAGTTACTTACAGCTTTTAGACTCTTTTCCAGAACTTTTGGCAAAATCAGCAAATATTGTCACAGTTGGTTAAGCAGCTTGTCAAATCAGGTTATCTCAAAAGTCTCTTTTGGTTACTTTCAATGTCTCTTTTATCTTTCAGTTGCACATAATCATTTTCAAAGTTCAGTTAATTGATCTCCTTCACGTACCAAAGTATTGACCTGGAACTTCTCGATCAAATCAAAAAGACAAGAACTCTCTTTGCCAATCACTAGTTGTCGCATACACCCATTCAGGACCAGCGTACCTTCGATTTGTAACTCACTTTCTCTTCAGCCTTTGATCTCCACTTAATTCTCCATCACTCAAGTTTTCTTTCCTTGTGGTGTCTAATTCGTCTTCTATTATTGACAATGTGCTTGAGTCTTTTCCTTTCTTTTGCTCTTTAGGCCACTTATCTCCTTTCCGTATTCCTTTATTTAATGCTCTTTTCAGTGCTGAATGTTTAACTTCTCTTTGTTCAGCAGGATTTTGACTTGATGTACCTGCAACTGGCCCAGGAGGAGTCAGATCGTTTTAGCTCTGATATAACTCAACTCCCTCCACCGGTTCAGTGGGCTGTCCTTCTTGATTCCCAACATCGTCTGTTTCTGGGAGAGCACTCCTCTGGCTAGACTCTCCTGCTGACTCAGCCGAGACTTGTCCACTGTTGACCTCCTGTATTTCCTCCAATTCATCTCTTATTGGGGTATCTGGATTTTCTTCTGTCTACTCTGAGTCGGTTTCTGACTCTCCAGTTTCCTTTTTTGCTTCTGGAGTTAGTCTGGATGTTGTTGGCAGTCTCAATAACTCTTCTTCAGTGTCTAAGGGACAGGGTACTTTTGGAGTATGGCTGGCATGAATCCAGTACAGAACTCCAGCACACTTCACATCTGTAGTAGTAACCAATATTACCTGGTGGGGTCCATTCCACCTGGGTTCCAGACAAGTCTTTCTCACATGTTTTCTGATCACAACCCAATCTCCCACCCTCAGGTTGTGACTTTGTTCTTGGGATGGCTGCTGTGTGTTGGCCTCCACATGATGAGAGAAAGAGCGAACCACATCAGCTAGACCCTTGCAGTAATCCAACACCATATCATGTGTTATGTTCACAAGAGTATTGGAAGGGACCACTGACAATCTCATTGCTCTGGCCATTAAGATCTCATGCGGCGACAGTACAGTCTTCCTGTCTGGAGTGTTTCTGATACTCATCAGAACTAACAGTAGTGCATCTGGCCAGTTCAGATTCATGGATGCACACATCTTTGCAATTCTTGACTTCAGGGTACCATTCATTTGTTCAACAAGTCCTGAGGCTTCAGGTCTGTCACTACAGTGTAATTTCTGCTGAATGTTTAAAGCTGAACATAGTAATCTAATCACTTCATTGTTGAAGTGGCTTCCTCTATCTGATTCTAAAGAAATTGGAAAACCAAAACGAGGTATCAGTTCTCTAAGCAATAACTTTGCTACGATAAGGCTGTAATTTCTTTGTGTGGGGTAGGCTTCAATCCAATGACTAAAGATACAAACAATCACCAACACATATCTCAATCCTCCATACACAGGCACCTCAATGAAATCCATCTGCATTCTGCTAAATGAACCTCCCGCTCTTCCTATCTGGCTCATGATGACCACAGTTCTTTTGCCCACGTTAATCTGCTAGCAGATGATGCAGCATTGGCAAACTGCTTCAGCAACCTATCTAAATTTTGGAATAAACCATGTCTGCTAGAAAGTACAAATCATAGCATCCCTGCCCACATGTGCTTGTCCATGATAGTATCTGGCAATTTGTGACAACAAACAGTTAGGGAGAATGACTTGTCTCTCCCCGGACACCCATACATCATCTTCCCGCTGTACACATTTCAGTTTAACCCACTCTTTCCTTTCATCTCTGTTGACCTTTTCCTGTAAAACGTTCAATTCATCCTAAGCATCTCTGACCTGTAGTGCATATTTGGGCTCATTTCTTCTTCAGGTAGCAGTTCCCATTTGTCTTTGAAAGATATACAATTCAATGTGCAAAATCTTGCGACTTGACCCACATATCTGTTTCCCATTGAAACAAAATCTTGCGATCTCTGGTGTGCAGTGCATTTCACCACAGCAATCTTTTCGGGCATTTGCAAAGCTTATCAAAAGTCATGAATCCTGTCACCACTTCTAACTGGTGAACCTGAAGAG
This sequence comes from Pleurodeles waltl, assembly GCF_031143425.1. Lineage (NCBI taxonomy): Eukaryota > Metazoa > Chordata > Amphibia > Caudata > Salamandridae > Pleurodeles > Pleurodeles waltl. The sequence goes on from NC_090441.1 coordinate 44,246,052, forward strand.
GTCAGGAAACCTCTCTGTGACCATAACTGGCCAACGTCGTAAAACTATTCCAAATCCAGACTGGTTGTCTGTATATATGGTAACTTTAAGTTGTGCTGAAACATGGCATGCTCTAATAAGGACTACCAATTTAGCCACTTGTTCAAAATATACTCCCTGAAGCCAGGAAGCTTTGAGTATACCAGAAATTGTGCACACTGCATATCATGCCTTCAAGGTCCCCATGTTATCTCTTAAACAGGAACCATCAACAAACATAATTTGGTCATTTTCTTCCAATCGGGTATCTTGAATGTCAGGTCTAGGTTTTGTGCACAAATCAGTACCTTCTGTCATGTTCGACATCTTTCAATTTGTCAACTTCAATATTTTCTTTCGGAAGCAAAGTTGCTGGGTTAAGCACTGTACATGTTTTCAGTGTTACATTAGGAGACCCTAAAATAATGGTCTTATATCGTGTCAGTCTGTCATTAGTTAAGTGTTGCGTCTTGTTTCGAGTAAGCAGAACTTCTATGGAGTGAGGGACCAAAACAGTTAAAGGTTGTCCCATCACAATGCTCTCACTCTGAGCGAGGCGCAATCCAACCGCTGCCACTGTGCCCAAACAGCCAGGTAAAACTGCTGCGACTGGGTCCAATGTATTTAAAAAATATGCTACTGGGCGGTTTACACCACCATGTACTTGAGTCAAAACAGAAAAAGAACATGCATCACGCTCATGACAAAACAACATGAAAGGTTTTGTGTAGTCAGGCATTTCCAAAGCCAGAGCGTTGCACAAACTTTCCCTCAATTCAGTAAAAGCTTTCATGCAAGCTTGATCTAACTCTAGGGGATCAGTGACTTCTTTTTGAGTCTACTTTTGCAATGGCTTTGAAATGAGTGAAAAATTGAGAATCCACTAGCGACAATAGCTCACCATTCCCAGAAACATTCTGACGTCTCTTTGTGTGAGAGGGGGATTCATCTGTAATGTGGCAGTGGCCCTCTCTCTGGACATTTTCCTAGCTCCCTTTTCAGATAGGTGTCCCAAGTATTTCACTTCTGTCTGACAATACTGTAATTTCGCTGTGGAAACCTTATGTCCATTTCTTCCCCAATGGTTTAGTAAGGCAATAGTATCTTGCCTGCACTCTTCCTTCGTTTTTGAAGCAACCAACAAATCATCAATGTATTGGACCAACGTCAATTGGAAAGGCATTTCCAATGACTCCAGGTTCTTTATCAGGATCTGATTGAAGATGGACGGTGACTCTGAAAACCCTTGAGGAATTCTGCACCAACAATAGGCCCTATTCAAGAATTTAAAACAGAAGAGAAACTGGCTATCCTTGTGAAGAGGTACAGAAAAGGATGCTTGTGATAGGTCCACTACAGTGAACCATTCAGTATCACATGGGATCTGAAACAATGATACTGCTGGATTTGGCACTACTGGACAACATTTAATCACAATATAGTTTATTTTCCTCAAATCCTGAACTATCCTAAATTTCCCACAAAACTTCCTCAATCTCAATATAGGTGAATTACATGGGCTGCTCAATACTTCTTTTAAGACACCTTGTCTCACAAATTTTGCAATTATAGGTGAAATCCCTTCAATAGTATCCTGTGTCATGTGACATTGTGGAATCTGGGGGAAAATAACATTTGGCTTAACTGGGACTTTAACTGGCACAACTCCTTTGATCAGACCAATGTCCTTTCCTGAAAAATCCCAAACTTTCATCTTAACAGTTCCTTGTAAATCAGAAGAAAGATCATGCACTGTAAAAACAGGAAAGAAACTGATCAAGGGGTATTCTTCATTTACTAGGTCACAGTCTGTTGTCGCAAGCTGGTCATCTTCATCATCACTGTTTATCTGAATGGCGATTTCATCACTTGAACAGGTAATTGAACATTTCGTTTTGCATAGCAAGTCCCTTACCATTAAGGAAACCGGACTCAAATTACAAACTACAAACTTGTGCAGGCCTCTGAAGTTTCCAATTTTAACTGAAACTGTTTCTGTAACTGGATTTGTCAAATACTGATTTGCAGCTCCTACAATCTGCACTATTTTCCCTGAAAGGGGTAAGTTGGGAACTTCTGCACTTCCAACAGTAGAGCGTGTAGCTCCTGTGTCAACAAGGTAACAAAACTTTGTCAGCCATTACTTTTCCCTTCACTCTCTGGGAACTCCTTTATCTTTGAGGACTCATAGTGGTCCTTTAAGGAGACACATGGACCTTCACAATTCACCTGCGATTTGCTTCAGCTGTGCAAGCGCAAAACCTATTTAATTCACACTGTCACTAGAAACGCTGAGAACATTTGCAAACAAGCATTGGCAAACTCCAAGGTTCTAGGAAAGTTATGGTAGGCTGTTAGGGAGACATAACCTTTTGCTTTGTACTACCAAATCTGGAAATTATAACCAAGAAGATGCATGGACCTTTCTGATCTACTTCTAGTGAAGCTGCCAACACACATTCCTCTTCATCTGAACTCTCCCTCACCCAATCATCGCTTATTCCATCCTCACTGTGTAATGGGAATTGGTGTACTGTGTTATTACTGGGGTTAAACCGTTGGCAGGTGCTGAGGAAGCATCATCTGTTGCTGATCTACTGGGGCTTGAGATATCTGCATTTGTTGCCTACCTACCATTTGAACTTGGGGTTGCATTTTTTGTCACAGTGGCATCTGCAAACGTGGCAGTGCATCTGTTGCATGTGCTGGGGACCTTGCACCTTCTTCATATTATTTTGAAAAACAAAATTTTGACTTCACATTCTAGGTCCTCTCATGTTTTGGAAAGAATTGATTTAATTCGTCTCGGGCATCACCTTCCTGTACTTGCGTTGGACACTCCCATTTCCAGTGTCCGAGGCTGCCGCAAGTGTGATACGGTGACATTCTTTTCATTCCCTGTACATCAATCTGATTGACCCCAGTATTCAAATTGGGTCCACGGCTCAAATTTACATTTTTGTTTACACCACGACCTCTGCCCTGATTCTGAAACACCATATTTCCCTGCTGAGACTGTTTGCGGAAAATTCCCTTGCATCCTTGTTTGTGCCGCTTTAATCTGCATCAGCATTCTCTTTTAACTTTCTCTGTTTCAATTCTATCTCGTCGCTAGAGTACTTAGCATAATGCAATACTTCATCAGTCGGTTTTGCTTGTCAACAAATCAAATGACTCTTAAACATCTGGCTAATTTCAGGTCTCAATCCTTCAACAAATCTAAACACAAAATAAATCATGTCTTTTGGCTCAATTGCTTCTGTAACACTGTAATGCTTAAACACCTGCAATAATCTTCCATGGTACACATGGATGGACTCTTTTCCTTCTTGAGCTGTCCTGTCAATTCTCTGCCAAGCAATATTCTTGGGTGAAATTCTCATTTTCAGAAATTCTACCACCTCAGAGTAATATTTCATTACATCAGGAGAAGGTGGACCTGTGGCTGGATCTCTCTGAGGTTCTCTTGTTGGCCAATCTATGCCCCTCTTTCACTCGACCCATAAGTCTGCTGGAAATACTATTTCTAACAGGGTGTTTAAATCCTCCCACAGGCATTTTGCAAGCTTCACAAATCTATCTGTCTGTTGGTACCATTCCACTGGTTTCTCTCCTAATCTGGGGTTGTCATTTGTAAATGACAAAATGTCACTTCTGCTCCAAGGGCCATGAACAAAATTCCCTCCAGGAATTTCTCTCATAGATAATATTTTCACTGGGTCCTCAACCTGCTGCACATTCACAGTAAGATTTACTGAATCCCTTTTTCTCTTATCTCTTTTCTTCACCCATCTGCCTTCCCACTTATCTAATGCTCCCAACGTTTGAATGCTCTGAACTAATTCTCTAATGTGAATCTTTGTTCCCGGTATTCTCATGTTCTCAAAGTCCTTTGAGTCAAACTCTAATCTGTGACTCCTCTTCAAGTGTTTTGTCTTCTCAATTTCTATGCCATATTTGTCTGCTAGTCTCTGATGTACGAATCCTGCTTTGTTGGTAATTAGTTTACATAAAAAGCGCAACTCATCGGCTCGGTATGAGTCAAGTCTGTCAACTCCAATGGTTCCCTCAATCAATTCGTCCAATTCTAATTTAAGCCTGGTCAAATTCAAAGAACTTCCTCCACTGGAATCTCCTTGATTGCTACTCAACTTCAACTTCTCCAACCATTCAGTTAATTGCTGGGCTGCCAGACCTTGTAAAGAGACATTATTACCTAATTTGGGTATTTGCTGCAACGTTAAACATGGAGTCTCTGGTATCATTGTAAATAGGTTAGGACCTATTTCTGGTCTTTCCTGAATATTTGGTGATGTCCTGGAGTAACTCAAGTCAATTAACGCACCTGTTCCATCAAATGTTGGTCTCATGGGAGTCATCATTCCTGCGTTCTCAGTGAATCTCTCCCTCTCTATGCTTAGATTCAGGATTTTCTGCTCACTGCTCTTGCTGTTTCCCTGTGAAAATAAGGGTATAACTGGACCAATTGTAGCAGGTACTGACACAGCGTCTGGATTTTGTTGAACGCTTTGATCTCTAGGGTACAATATTCCTGCATTCTGACTGGTCAAAGCAGACATCCCTGTTTGTGACCTTGCTATTGGGGTGTATATCGGAATTGTCTATGTTTGGATTGGAGAGATCAAATTAGGTGAAGATTCTAATTGGATCGATGTCAGGTTCTGGCAACCCTTTCTCATCTGGGGTGCTTGTCCTGTCAGTACTATTAAGCCTGATGTTGAGCTCACGATACGTCTAGATAAAACCTGGATATGTCAACCTGCGGTATCGGATGCTGAAATGTAGAAGATGCTAGGGACAATATGGCTAACCTGTAGTTGCCTTGGTGTAGTCTCAATGGGTACCGGAGCTGTAGGATCTGCACTAGTACTTGGACCTGTCTTATTTGCATGTGCTGCATGTAGTGGGGGATGACTTCCTAGTAACGCAAACTAAACTCGTCATCATCTGATTCTTAATCATTAGTCAAAGATTTTCTAGTCTGTCGATCTCTGCTCTCTATCATCTGAAGGATACAAGTCCCTCTTTTTGGTACTTTTTCTAGCCTTGCTCTTGTTTTCTTGTGTAATTGCAGGAAATATTCCAATCCCCTGTAAAGTCTCCGCTCTCCAAATGTTCTGCTCTCTATCCCATCTTGCTTCAACTAAAGTTTTTTCAGCTTTTCTCATTCTCCTCTCAAATTTCAGTGGCTGTTGCTTTCTGGCCACTAACTCCCAAATATCTAATGCTTCAAATTGTGCAGGTCTCGGAGGAGGTTTCAAATCGTACAGTACTCTCCTCAAATTCTCTAGTATATTCAGATTAAATGTTCCATGGGTAGGAAACACTAAGCTTCCTTCTTTGTCTATCTCTTTGCACTATTGTTTTAACCAAAGACATGGAGATGCACCTTGTTCTTCAAATACAATGTATGCGAGTGTACCTTCTGGTGGTGTAATTTCTCCTATTCTAACTGGAATAAACACATCTCCCCTTAAGGCACTTTTTAATGCTTTGAAAAACTTCATTTTCAGCTTTAAATTAATATTTTAATCAAATCAAAAAGTAAATTTCAATCCCAAAATCCTTTTTGTCTGTCTTCTCCACCAGTTATGCTTCACGGTTTTATCAATTTCCGACCTATTTTCCCTAACTCGCAAGCAAAATTCGACCAGCAAACTTTACTCTCAACTGATCATTGGGTCTTCCTGGTGCACATAGGATTCACCAAATCTCCGTCAAAAATGAACACTCACTTTAACATGCACTCTGTGTTTGTCAATCATGTCCAATTGAACTATTAAACAGACAAATTACAACATCAAACCAAGTGTCTCATACACTCATTCAATACTCCGAAGTCTTAGACCACGCAGGGTCCGTATACCAACAACCACGTGGGCAATTTTTGAGCACAAAGTGCCACACGCATGGAAAGTTCGACGACTTCCCTACTCTCACACTTTGGAGTACGCAAACTCCCTAAACAACTTAATTGGAGTACGCAAACTCCTTAAACAACTTCATTGGAGCACAAAAACTCCTAAAACAGCTTCATTGGAGTACGCAAACTCCCTAATGCTAACACACATCACAATTCACCTGCAATTTACTTCAGCTGTGCAAGGGCAAAATCTGTTTCATTAACACTGTCACTAGAAACGCTGAGAACATTTTCAAACAAGCATTGGCAAACTCCACAAAGTTCTAGGAAAGTAATGGTACGCTCTTAGGGAGACATAACCTTTTGCTTTGTACTACAGAATCTGGAAATTATAACCTTTATCTCTGGGGACTCATAGTGGTCTCTTAAGGAGATGCACTATCCAACTTTACTACCAAATCTGTAATTATAGTGATCTTTTAAGGAGACTAACCATCCAACTCTTTTAGCAAGATTTAAGGTGAAAAAGGACCTTATGGTGGCCTCTTAAGGAGACTAACCATCCTCTGCTACCATTTCTGTGAGCGCTTCTGTCCTTATTTGGTCTTTTATAATTTAATTGATAATGGGACACGTTAGAGTTTCGTCAGACCTTTTGACTACGCTTAGAGTGATTCCACCATAAATCATAACTTCACCAATAATACAACAACCTAATCAATAAACACCATCAAATTCTCTGGAGTCAATAATCTTTACGCACCATGGCCCACTTGGCCATCAGTAACCACACCTTTAGTAAAGTTAGAATGTTTATTTTCCATAGATTAACAATGCTAATATCACGTAAATTAGTCTCAAAACCAAATGATAAATGTATATAAACAACACAGGTTGACCAAAACGTCTAAAGAATCTCAATTTAGCTAAAGCATTTATAATTAAAATCTCGAGAGTTACAGTACAAATCATTAACAGTAATAATTGGAAAACAGAAATAGTATACATCTAGACTCAACAGAAGAACAGAATCAATTCATGGTGACTGATAATTGTCAACATTTGGGCATACTAACTAACCTTCAAATTAGAATAGCATGTTTGGAATTCATGCAAAACAGTTTTCTGAAAGTAATTTGGAAAGCATCTAACCATGGCTCTATCAAAATAGCAGTTGGTACCTAAAGGAAAACACAAATACAGCATGGAAAGAATAACATTTCAATACACCTCTCCTCAATGAGTCAGCAAGATGCAGTCTCTTCGTCAGCTGGACATCCGTCTGGTCAGCATCGGCAATGGGACAATAAAAGGGAATGGTTTAGCCACGGTTGGGCTCTAAATTAACTGAACCATTTAGGGACATTAAGCAAAAAAATCAACATTAATGCAAATTAACAAATACATTGAACTATAGTGCTCCACACAAATAGGACTCTAACAAGGACAAGAAGAATCGCTCTAAAGGATTCAGGAAAGGACTGCAAGACATCAGAATAAGGACTGACTCGAAAGGGTCAGAAAAGGAACTGCACTGCTCTGTCCTAAATGCAAGCAGACTAAGTTAAATTCACATAAAGAATCTTCTCTTGCCGTCATTGGTCAGAAAATCGTACGTTTACAGTAGGACCAATCATCTTTACTTTATAAATCTAAAATATAACTAAACAGTCTTTCACATGTCGATGATTGGCTCCTCTTCTCCTGTTCCTATCATCAGGTTTGTCAGGTAACTGTTTTGTTGCAATCCTAGCTGTAGTCAGTGTGGCCATTGTTCAGTTCTGTGAGTTCTAGTGTAAGACATTCTAACAGGCAGTTCTCAATACATTTACAAATTGTTTGGTCAGCTCTGTGTGAACAAAGACAATATTCATTCTCGGTTTTCACAGAACTTGTACAATTAATTAATTATTTCTGCTAACATGAGCTTTTTCGACAAGGCCCAAACTACATGATTTATCAATGCCTAATATAAACTTTAAGTAAATACATAGCACTAACATGTTAATGCAACTTACTTATATAGTTTTCTACATGTGCTCATCATTTAAATTATAAACATATATTCATAATCACTTTTCATTTGTTTCATGGTGGCCACACCGGCGGGGACATTTTCCATGACACACAATTTTACTCTACGTTATCCTAATTCAATGTAAATTCTTAACAGTTAATACATTTGCAATTATTAGTAATTAATTCAGCTTTTGCAGCAATGGCCACAAGGATGACCACGTAATTTCTGGGTGGAAGAGTTCTCAAACCAGCCCTAGTTCTGGCCACGTCCGACCTACTGGCTGGAACACAAAAACTCTGAAAACAGTCCCAGATAATGTTATCCAGGGACCGGGTTTCTTGAAACATAAAAAAGTCAAACTTTTACATGTAAGCAAGCCATCCCTCATAACCCATTGTAGACATTATACTTGAAGCATTCAAGCAAACCAACTTCAGCAAAAGGTCCTGAGCTGGCAGCCATACATATTAAATCAGTAGTAGTAATAGCTTGCTTGACTGATGTAGAGCCCCAACAGATAGACTCAGAGGCCCTCATTACGAGGCTGGCAGTCATCATGCTGCAAGCATCGCGGCGGTAGTCTTACCGCGCCATATTACGAGCTGTGGGGTTTGGCCGAAGCCAAACTGCCACAACGCAGCCTGGCCCGCCAGTGCGATCGAACCGACGTGGCCAGCGGTGAGCTCCTCCGAGGCAGCATACCGCTAGACTTTTCACAGTATCGCCTTGCCACGAAAAGCTTGGCGGTCACGTCGCCAGCACATACACACACACATGTCCACACACCCACATGTGCCCCCCCACTCATCAGCATACATGCACACACCCTCCTCCAAATTTACACTCATGCACACACACCCCTTCATGCACACACATGCACACACCCCCACTACCCTTCATCCACACTCATCCATACCCCCCCTTCATCCACACTCATCCACAATCCCCCTTTATCCACACACAAACACACCCTCCACGCACACAGACATGCACTCCTGCACACCCATTCAGGCACACATACACGCACACACCACACACATTCACCCATCACCCCACTGGCCCCCCTTCGGATGATCAACTTAGCTTTTCTGGCAAGGTGGTCATCCAGGAGGGAATGGGTCCTGGTGTTTTCCACCACCAGCACCGCACTGCTGTATAGGACTCCGCCATGCCGTATTATGTATCGTAATACGGTGGGCGCAGTCTTGTTAACGTGGCAGTGGTGGAACCGCATCTTCAATGGGTGGAAGTCCTTTCAGGACACATATGGCAGTCAGCAGACCAGTAACACTGGCGATCTGCTGGCTGCAGCGGCTTTGGCGGTCTTCAAAAGAGACCACCAAAGTCGTAATGAGGGCCAGAGTATTCAACAGGGGTTCCATGGAAACACTGGCCAGTGATTGAGATTGGATTATTAGTCTGCTCCAGCAATCAAGAGACCCCTTTAGATAACACCAGAGTCGGTTGCAGTCAATCTATTTTGTTGACATCCGTTAGAAGTTCAAAACAATTGTGACAAAGGATGCTGGACCCCCCATTCAGTAGAAGAGGGTAACCAGGTGAGGTGGATAGCAACTTGATCAGGTTTAAGTGTCTATAAAAAAAACAGAGATAGAAGGCTTATAGGCGGTCATTCCAACCCTGGCGGTCTGAGACCGCCAGGGTTGGGGACCACGGGAGCACCGCCAACAGGCTGGCGGTGCTCCCATGGGCATTCTGACCGCGGCGGTACAGCCGCGGTCAGAAACGGAAAACCGGCGGTGTACCGCCGGTTTTCCGCTGCCCTGGGGAATCCTCCATGGCGGCGCAGCTTGCTGCGCCGCCATGTGGATTCCGACCCCCATACCGCCATCCTGTTCCTGGCGGTTTCGGCCGCCAGGAACAGGATGGCGGTATGGGGTGTTGTGGGGCCCCTGGGGGCCCCTGCAGTGCCCATGCCAGTGGCATGGGCACTGCAGGGGCCCCCTAACAGGGCCCCACAAAGATTTTCAGTGTCTGCCATGCAGACACTGAAAATCGCGACGGGTGCAACTGCACCCGTCGCACCCCTTCCACTCCGCCGGCTCCATTCGGAGCCGGCATCCTCATGGAAGGGTGTTTCCCGCTGGGCTGGCGGGCGGCCTTCTGGCGGTCGCCCGCCAGCCCAGCGGGAAACCCAGAATAACCGCGGCAGTCTTCTGACCGCGCATCGGTATTCTGGCGGCTCCCGCCGGCCCTGCGGTTACCGCGGTCGGCGGGAGTCAGAATGACCCCCATAGTCTCCTCCAAGTCAGCACTAATGGAGGTTGAGAAATTAGACATTTTACTAGGGCTGGTTGCTTAAAGATGATGATTCACAATCACAGTGAAATAATGTTACTGTTGGGCCAACCCATTCAACTCTCTGCACAACAAGAATGTTATTGTAGCCCCAGATGTTAAAGTCTGTATGTTTCATGAGCCAGTGACAAATCTTGTTTTTTTTAGCAGGGAGGGGGATTCAGCTGTTGTTTCAGCTAGCTTTGGTACATTAGTCATAACAACAAATCAACAGCTTTCATGGGGGGAGATTTAAATGGAATGGAGATGGTTTGGTGCTCAGAGTACAGGTAGACATAGAATTTGACAGGACAGGACCATGAAACACACTGCCAAGGGTGTGTCTTGGAAGGTTCCTTTTGGCCACCCTAGAAGGGGCTTTCCGAGTATTATCAGTTATCATGGCAGTGTTGTCAGAAAGTGTATTAAGCTCCTATCACTAGCAGCAGTGACAGAACTGAGGATATATGTGGCAGAGCCTCAGAGGGAATGGTGATAGTTGTTTGTTGATAGTATTTGGAGACATTTGTAATCTCCTCTTCCAAATTTACAATCTTTTTGAATTAAAGGTGCAATACACCTATTAAATACAGCTGTGAGCTTGAAAATGAAAGAGGCCCAAGTTAGATCATCACGACTACCTAGAATTTTCGTATTCTAGTTGTGCAGAGATCCTGGACTATTTATGGGGTGGGGGCTTCATGTCGGCTGGTAGCACAATTGTCTTCCTTTTATGTTTTGTCACTGGATTGCTGATATGCTGACTCTGCTAGCACAATCAGGGGTGTAGCTTGGCCAGTAAAATTGTGGGGTGTGAGCTTCGGATTTTCCGATAATCAGACAGGCATATAATGTTAAAATACATTATAAGACAAGCAGGATGCATGAGAGGGGCCTAAAGGGTAGTGGACTGGGAGAGGAATGTGGATTGATAGGGGTACTAAGAGAGAAAATAAAATTATTTTCTAACATAACCAATATTTCTGACGACATTCAAAACAGAGAGGAAGAGAGTGTGTGTGCAATTTTTTCTGTGTGTATGCAAAATTTCCTGGTGAAACCCGACAGACATCTCACCATACCAGACTGAGCCCAACTATTTACCAGAAAATACATTTATTAAGGGGGTGTAACACCCCAAACACCCCTCGAAGCTACACCCATGGGCACAGCTGCTCCTAGCTCAGGTGCACAGGCAGAAGTTTTGTTTTGTGCCCTGGTAAAGCATGGAACCTCTTACTCCCATCCCCCATTAGATCGATGCCCAATTTGTTCTTATTTAGAAAGGAATTCAAAACTTGGCTCTTCCGTAAGTAGTGTTCTTGAGCAACGCCAACCTTTTAGCAGAGTTTGCATCAGTACACCTCTGGGTAATTGCTCGCTTTAAAAATCACTTTAACATTAACAGGCTCCCCTTTATTGAATCCACATTGTCCACACTGTCCACAGACCCCTGCTGAGTGGTTAGCGGCAGAGGTAGATCGAATAGGCAAATTGTCAGAGTCCAAAGAAAGACGCCTTTCTTTCAGGTTGATTTCCTTCTAATGACCCCTACGGCCCTCCCAAAAATGTGTCTAAGGTTGCACTAGGGGTCTCAACAGCTGTTTTTATGATTGGGGCTTTCCTCTTCCCCGTGTCTATAATCTAAATGTCCCAGAAAAGGAGTTAAAGAAAAAAGCAGGGAAGTTCATATGGCATGAGTACAGAAAAAAATGTGGACCAGGTTGAGCCAGCTAAAGAGTTACCTATGGAATTAATTGCCATGTTGGCCACATCTGCACAACAGAGAAACGACAAAGTATGTCAATTAAAAACAGGGAGGCAACAGTTTAAAGTACTTTTAAACTTAGAGATCTTCTTGGTGGATTTGGCACAGTGGAACCAAGAGGGTGGCTGAGCCCAGCCTTGGTTAGCCACAGACAGGCGCAGACAGGCCAACTTTTGGTGGTCATACTCCTGGGCATGTCCCACACTTCGGGCCTCCTGGGGTTGATTTAAGTCCCCACACTAGTGCAAGCCCTACCTCCTCCAGGCATGCAGGAGTATGGGCAGTGTAGTCCTGCCCTTGCAACAACAGAAGCAATGTTTTTAGGAATCTGGTGTCCCGCCCTATGGACTTCTCAGTGTCAATGGAAGGCCCCACACAGATGCAAGCCCCGCCTCCTCCAGGCACGCAGAAGTATGGGCAATTTAGTCATGTCCTCCAAACAACACAGGTACTGCTTGTAGTGGTCTGGCGTCCCGCACCACAGGCTTCCCGACGTCAGTTTAAGGCCACACACTCATGTGAACCCCGCCTCCACCAGGCATACTGGAGTATGGGCAATGTAGTCCAGTCCTCCAAACAACCCGGGCACTGCTTGTTTATTATTTTTTCAAATAAAAATGTATATGTAAGAAAATTATAAATTGTTTGAATCGCCACAATATGTAAAATGCATTTGCAGCAAAAGTATTTGAAGGTATGTTTTATCATATTGGTTGTACATAAGAATATATTTAATAAATAAAAAAAACGAGTGTGTTAAGTAATTTAAAAATGTATAAAAATGTTTTATACTATACAAGTGTATATTAAAATGTTAATGTATGAAATAACACAATAAAACCTACATATTTATCGTATCTCTCTCTACAACACATCATTCATTAAATTACATACTAAATTACACCCACTAGAACTAAAAGCTTTTTAGGAATACATGTACATTAAATAAACAATGCATACTATTCGCACACCAAACGGATCTACTCTGAAAAGAAAAAACGTTAAAAATTAGAGAAGTGATATTTACTATTCTGACTCCAGTGTAAACCATTTTGGGAAATATTTTCAACATTGATGGGGTGAAAATTACTATATCCACCCCAATCGCAATCTTTTTGAGGAACATGTTGGACAGAAAATGTATTATATTTACTATTCCCACACCAATCTACACCACTTTGAGGAATGTATTGGACACTGAGGGGGCCGAATTACTATTCCCACTCCATTCTAAACCATTTTGGGAAAGGAGTCAGACACTGAAGTTGTCACATTTACTTTTGTCACTCCAATGTAAACCACATTGAGGAATGTGTTGGACACTAAAAGTGTCAAAATTAATATTCATATTCCAATCTAAAAAACTTTGGGGAATGTGTTGGACGCTGAAGGTGTCATAATCACCATTCCTGCTTCACTCTAAACCATTTTGGGGAAGGTGATGGACCCTTAAAGGGTCACATTTACTATTGTCTCCAACTTAAACCACTTTGGAGAATGAGTTGGCCAGACACTAAAGGGGGCAGAAATACTATTACCATTCAGATCTAAAACATTTTATGGAAGATGTTAGACACTGAAGAGGTCAGATTTGTTATTCCGATACCGATCTAAAACACTCTGGAAAACATGTTTGGCTCTGAAAAGGTCAAAATGGCTATTCACACTTCAATCTAAAACATTTAGGCACAGTATCAGAAATTAAAACAAAGTATTGCCATATTCTAAGACAATTTTATAATTTTTTTAACCTATTAAAGTCAATATATTTACTATTTCATCCAGAATAAATGTATATAACTATAACATATTACAGATAGTATATATAAAAGCTACACCACATTTATCTAAATATTATACTTCATTAACAACACACACTAAAAATGCAAATAAAATATATATTTAAAAAAAACACATTTATGTGCGATTTTTTTATACAATACAAAATAAAATAATATGAATAATACTTTAATTTTCAAATAACTTTTTATGTTATAAAACACTTACATATTTATAAATATTTGTTGAAATGTATTTATTTTTTAAATTTCTTAATTTATTAGAATATACAAATAATAACAACCACAAATTGTTTTCATATATTATAAAATTCATTTAAAAAATCAAATTTTAAATCAACAAAAAAAAAAAAAAATTGAATATACATTTTTAATATAAGTATAAAATATGCGTTCAATACTATAAGGTAAAATATAATCTAAATAAATGCATAAAGAAACTAAAAATACAACTAAAAGCATTTAAATGTTAAAATATATTCAAGCTACACTTGAATACTTATACATTTACAAAAATTTATTTTATTTTTCAAATCTGTTTCTTTCACTTTTTTCAGTATACATATACTCTCACCTACATGCTACGGCAGGTGAGGTGCAGTAGTAAGAAACAAGCCTGAGATAAGGATAACAGGAATAAGAGGAGGGTATTGGGAGGGATAATGGGGGAGGTGGAAATGACTCGGTGGAGGAAACCAGGTAGGGTGGTTTCCTCCTTTGCCGTGTTGTTGGTGTCCTAAATAGTTCAGTGTCACTGAATAGGTGTCCAAGAGACATCCAGAACATATCTAGTCCTTTCCATTGCAGGGCTCACTTGTATGTTCACTGTGCGTAAGCCACAGAATCCGTTGTTAATGGAGCTAGGTGAGTTCCCAGAATTCTTGTGCTAGGAATTGGATGCATGAGCCCCACATTTTGTGAAACTGTGGCACTTTGGCTGCCAGTGATGCTATGATTTTTCCGTGCCAATAATGTTTCACAGTTTATGCAGCCAGTATGCATGGTCAGGTGTTGAATCAGTGCCCCATTTAGAGGTGATGGCCTGTTTCACACACAGAGCACCATTGTGATGGCTTTCCTTTTACTTGAGTATCGCTTGTACATCAGTGCGTTTGGCAGCCCTAGAAGTACAAAGCTGGGCATGTTGGGGATGTCTGTATCCAAAATCTAATTGATGTCTTTGAGCACATCTCTCCAGCATCCTTGAAGTTTAGGGCATCACCAAAAAGATGTGTTAGAGTGCAGCCATGGCAGCAGTGGCACCAGCAGACATCGGATCTGCGGATATTCCATTTGGCCATTCTTGCAGGGGTAGAGTACCAATAATGAGAAACCTTAAGCAGTGCCCCCTGTGCTGTGGGATGAAAGGTGCAGTATATCAATAAAATGTATCTTAATGAATTCAAACTTCAATATATCTATATATCTATGTCTTTATACATATTCACTTAAAAAAAACAAAGGTTACAGGGATATTACAGTTAGGCTCACATTTTAAACAAACAAAACCATAGACATTCACTGGTCATAGAGTTCATTTGAGTAACTATAACTAAAGCCCTAAGGTAAACCCTAAGGTAAGCCCCCGCCATGCACAGTTTTTTAATGAATATTTTTACAGCAAATGTTACAGTGGTATTATCAATGATGTTATAAAAGATGTCATGAGTGCTGTAAAACCTGGGGTAATTAGCAGTGCATGGACATGGGCACGAGTTATAGTTACCTTAGGTAAAGAGGTATAGTTTCTCAAAATAAATCTAACTATAACAGGTGAATTTCTATTGTTTTGTACATTTAAAATGTGAGCCTAACTATAACGTCCCTGTAAACTTTGGGTTTTAAGTGATTTTTTATGTTTAAAAAAAATGTTATTTCCTAACTATAACTTCCCTATTACCTATGTTTCTTTCAGTGAATTTCTATTTTTTTTTAAAAGTAAAGTCATTTTAATTACTTTACGTTAATCCAACCACTGCTACGCAAGGCCTTCGGCCGCGTGCTGCGAGGGTTGACATCAGGGCCTGGCCTGTGGCCAGGCCTTGCGGCCAACTCCCTATTACCACCTAACCGCAAGTGCCCCTGTTGAGGTTTAATTTCTGTGAAATGAGCATCGTGCCAGAAGGAATCCTGCCCTGTGTACTTATCCAAGAAGAGCCACCATTTTGTGCAAAATGTCTACCCAACTGGAATAATTTCTACTGGCTAATTAGTAAGTGCCACCACTTTGGGTAAATGTATAGTTCACCTCCTACACTACTCCTGCGTAAAGGACATTGAAGAAATATTTTCAGTGACCTTGTGTGTTTCTTTAACTTTGCCAATGTGATTGCTCCTCGAGCGTCTTGATCAGATAACTTTAGAAGGTGGACCTGCTATGGAAGAAAGACATATCATCCTCCTTTATCGTCTGAATCGTCAAACAATAGTGGATCTATGTCATCAGTTGTAGCCACATCTGATGCACTTCCTAGTCACAGGGTCCTTCCTACATACAGTGTCCCAAACTGGTGGTGTGTCCCAACATATGTTCAGTCTGGTGTGGAAGGATGACCTTTCTGCAATGTTGAAACACCTGGACAGCTACATTCAGTTTTCCCAGATGTGGGGATTTAGCCCATGTGAAGGCTGACTTTTATGCTTTTGCACACATCCCACATGTGGTGGGGAGTATTGATGGCAAACATGTTGGCTTGGTCCCAACCTATGCCAATAAACAATTATACCACATCTTGTATGTTTGTCAGACCTACACATTTCACATGTCTGTGCCCGTTTTCTGGGTTCAGTCCATGATGCCTTCATTATGCAGTACAGCACGATCCACCAGCTGATGTCACAACTGTACCCAGAGAGGGCCTGGCTGTTTGGTAAGTCACATCTGTCTTGTTTGAGTGTGTGCAATGTCTGGTGAGGATTTTCTGATAAGAGAGACTCATTGTTGCACACATGTCACATTCATTAACAGGAGACTCAGCATATCCAAACTGTCCTTCATTGTTGAAGCCTCTGAGGAATCCAGCTACGCCAGGGGAAGTCCACTTTAATGAGGCCCATGTAAGAACAAGGTGGGTAGTGGAGCGGGCTTTTGGGCTACTGAAGGCTAGGTTTAGGTGTCTGGACCAGACTGGTGGAGCCTTCCTCCACTCACACGGGAAAGTGTGTAAGATCATTGTGACCTGCTCCATGCTGCACAACATTGACCTGAGGAGGAACAGTCCATACATCCCAGAGGAGGGGCAGCCTGCAGTGCCACCGGGTGAGCCTGCTGAAATGCCAAGTAAGGATGATAGGGGTGACGAGGAAGGAGCTGACTTGCGGGAAGATCTCATCAATAACTACTGTCCTTGAGTGTAAGTATGTCATGATGTAATGATGGTGGCTGTACAAAGGATTGTACTTGTCAGAATGTGTGGAGTAGAGTGTTTTGGCATAACACTGGGGAGCTAGTGCTCAGCAATATTCAGCCAAATGGTGCTTGAAGAGTTAACCTCTGACATATCCCCACCTTGATGTAGTTGCTTTGATTGTGTCAGTCTCGTTGCATTGTAACTTCATTTCCAAATGCTTGCTATGTGATTTGTGTAATAGGTATGTTTTCAAATCTGTGCTCCTTGTTTTGTCTTTGTGCAGGTACCTTCACCCTGACATCCTCATGTGGGCATTTCAGAGTTGTGACATTGGCAGGTATCTGATGCTGTTCCGACATAGGACGTGGACATGGATTGTTCCAGGTAATTTGGAGATTTGGGGTGCATGAGACCTTTGCCAAGCCAGCTTGGGCAGTGTGTGGGTGGAAGATCTGAAGTGCACATTGTACTTCTTTAGTGTGCTGTGGGGGCCCCATTGCTTCATGTGTGTGCTCATGTGGCCATGAAATCTGTTGTCAGCAAGTGCAAGCCAGCCATTCAACCTTCGCATAGGCCAAACACTGTTCTTGTATGACTTTGATGTAGCTGTAGGTATGTTTCATCATTGCAGGCCACAGTGGCTGTGCCACAACACTGACATGTTTGTATCAAACCACCAGATGCATGGTCATTTGATTATGATGGACCTGTGATTAGGGGCCATTGTACTACCCTCTGTCTATCTTGGTGTATTACTTGGTTTTGGTATGTGATAAGGCTGAAGCTGGTGACACCATTCACTTCTCTGTTTGCCTATTCTACAGGACAATGTCTGACGAGGACCTTCCTTCTGTGGTCTGGGGGACTGTCCCTCCGTAATTCTCATTTGACACAATATGAGTCAGCCATTCTTGGCAGACATGTCAACAGCTTATGTGCTGTATAGTGAAATAAAATGTTTGGTGTGATCAGACACTTGTAGCAATGTGTTTGTGTGTGTTGGTTGTAATCCTTAGCAAGACACTGTACCTGTAACACATCACTCCTTGCACTAGTATCTTGTGCCTTCATCATTTGTTTCACATGGTCTTACAACTCTACATAGCAACAATTGAAAGAGAAGCAAGCAGACACAAATTCTGTGATAGATGGTATTTATTGTAAATGTGTGCATAGAAACAAATAAAGGACATGACTAGAATAGTGAATGGTTCAGCCAACGTGGATTAAATTATTGTAGTAGATGCCAAAGCATTGTAAGTCGAAAATCCAGTGTGCTACTCACATAGGAAATGAAAGGTGGTTGAAGGACAGTCAACTGAGTGAATATGTGGCACACAAAGGAGTTCCTTCAGAAAGAGGTCACGTGCTGGTAGTGGTCAGTGTCTGGCTGTCTGCACCTCTTGAATTCTTAGCTGGACGTCCCTGCTTGTGTTCGGGGTGGGATGCTGCTGCTACAGAGGCAGGGGTGTTTGTGGTGGGTTCTTCCCCAGAATGGGCCTCTTTTCCAGTGGCTGGCACCGATGAAGAATGGCCTGTTTTGCTGCGCCAAAGCAAGGGGCAGAGTGTTGCTGACGATCCCTGATCAGAGTACTGCTAATGTCCCTCAATACCCTTGTTAGGGAGGCCAGGTTGGTATTGGTGGCCTCCCACTGTTGAAGCATATCCCTGTGGATTTCCTGCTGCAGCTGCTTGATCTCCTGGAGTTTGGTTACTACCAGGCCCATCACGCAACGGGACTCCTGATAGATCCCCAAGACTTGGCTGATGGAGTCCTGGCCAAGAGCATCCACAGAGGCCTCACCCTGGTGACCCAGAAAATCCCTCTCACATACCCTAACTCCATGGGCCTGTGCCCTTGCCACAGGGTGCCCCCTACTACTGGTTCCAGGACCATCATTGCCCGAGGTGTTGTGCTGCAACTCAGGACCCTGGACTGAGGGGCATAACATGGTTGCCACTGTCCTAGGGACATAGTTGGGGGTGTGAATGGATACGTGTGACCTTGAGGCAACTGGAATGGGAGGTATTGCTGTGGGCACAGTGAGACTCACTGTAGGGGTCTGACCAGGTTGTCCAGATGGGCGAGAACCGTCCTCCATGTCCAGACATTCAGGAGTTTCGTCATCACTGAGGGTTACATCCAGGGGGATAGTGGCAGTCTCGTCTGTGGCCTCTGTGTGGCTAGTGGCAGCTTCACCTGTTGATGTGAAAGATACAATGTTACTGGTGGTATTGTGACATCTACCTACAAAAGTTTACAGTGACATTTGCAAAGCCGGTGTACATAGTGGATTTGCAGGTGATCCTATTGTGACAGGTACCCATGGTATTGGTTGTTTTGAGCTGACATTTGTGAAGCATGCCAATTCCATTGAAGTCTAGCAGCTGCTGAATTTAGCAGTTCATTTGCACTTGGGAGGAACTGCCAGCAGTGCAGGCAAAACAGTGGCTGGGCAGAATGTTGATTTTGCCATTTTGAGGCCTATTTGAATGTAATGCTGGCTGGCCCCGGAGTTTGTTGTATATGTGATTGGAGACATCGTGCGGTCAGTGCATTGTGAATGTGTCTGCAGCCAATAGCATTCAGGTGATGCACCTTGAGGTCTTCTTGATCATTTTGAATTCACTAACAGATGCATTGGGCCACGTGGACACTGGGCTAGTGATTGAAGTTAGCAAAACAGGGCCCATAGTGCTTTACATTCTTGTCACTCCCACTAGTTGCTACAGTAGTCACATGTTATCCTCCCAGGTGAGTAAACTTCCTTTGTGAGTTCACTAACAGATGCATTGGGGCAAGTGGACACTGGTCAGGTGATTGAAATTATTAAAACATGGCCCATTGTGCTTTACATTCAGGTCACTCTCATTAGTTCCTAACACTAGACAAATGTGATCCTCCCAGGAGAGTGAACTTCCATTGTGAGTTAACGAACAAGGGTAGTTGGACAAGTGTACACTGGGTTTGTGTTTGGAATTGGAAGGACAGAGCCTCCTTAGCAGTCATGTCAACCCCTCTACTCCATGCACTTGAGAAATGTCACTCTCACTACTCTCAAATACTTGACAAATGTTACCCCCCAAGTGAGTACACTTCTTTTGCAATTCTCCAAACAAGAGTCTTTGAAGAAGAGGACACTGGACTGATGGTTGGAGAAACAGTAAGAAAGCCTCATGTGAGTTGCAGTCATGTAACTCCCTGTACTATTACACATACTTTAAATATGTTATCCTCCCACGTGAGTACACTTCAATAGAGAGTAAAGACACAGGGGTCTTTTGAGCAGAGAACCCTTGTCTTGTATTTGAAGTTGGAGGAACAGTGCCTGCTGTGAGTTGCAGGCCTGTCACTCTCACTACTCTCAAATACTTGACAAATGTTACCCCCCAGGTGAGTAAGCTTAATTTGGCAATTGACAAACAGTGGTCTTTGGAGAAGAGAACACTGTGCTTGTGAAAGAAGTTACAGATACAGGGCCTGCTGTGCGTTGAAGTCATGTCACTCACTCTGGTACACACTCTTGAACAATGTTGTCTCCCTAGTGTGCACACTCCACTTGAGAGTTCAGTAACAGATGTATTTGAGCAGGTGAGCACTGTTCTAATGTTTAGGGTTTCAGAAACAGTGCTTGCTGGGAGTTGTAATCATGTGTGTCCCTGAACTACACAGAGTATACAAATGTTATCCTCCTAGGAGAGTCCACTTCAATTGGGAGTTGACAAACAAGGGTTTTTGGAGAAGGGGGCACTGGGGTGGTTGAGTGGAGTAACAGTAACAGTGCTTGCTGGGAGTTGTGGTCATGTCAGTCCCTGTACTACACAGACTATCCACATGTTATCCTACCAGGTGAGTACACTTCGTTTGGAAATTGACTAACATGGGTCTTTGGTGCAGGGGACACTGTGCTGTGCTGGGTGAGTAGAGTACAGTAACAGTGTTTGCTGGGAGTTGTGGTCATGTCAGTCCCCATACTACACAGACTAAACAAATATTATCCTCCCAGGTAAGTACACTTCAATTGGGAGTTGACAAACAAGGGGATTTTGTGCAGAGGGCTGGCTGAGTCAAGTAGCAGTAACAGAGCCTCCTAAACTTAGCAGACATGTCAGTCCATATACTACACAGACTATACATGTTATCCTCCTAGGTGAGTATACTTCAATTGAGAGTTGACAAACAAGGGTTTTTGGAGCAGAGGACTCTGGGCTGGTGACTGGAGTGACAGTGGAGGTGGCACAAGGTGGGCAGTGAGCTTGTATGACATAACATTTTAGTGACATTTTTAGTGTTGTGGCTTACCAGACTCCACTCCCCCAGGTATTCCTGTCAAGCCCTTAGGATGCAGGATGGCCAAGCCCGTCTCCTCCCAGGGATGGAGTTCTAATGCAGGACTTGGAGAGCCAGCAGCAGTCTTCCTGGCCTGCAGCCGGTGCCTGGAGACCAGGGAATGTACCTTGCCCATGATGTAGTTCCATCTTTTCCTGATGCCCTCCTTTGGGCTCAGGGTGGTGCCTACAGCATTCACTCTGACAACGATCCTGTCCCACATTTCCATTTTCTACTGAGAGGAGTGTGCTGGGCTTGGGCTCCGAACAATTGTGGCTCTACTCTTATGATTTCATCCACCATGTCTCTTAACTCTTCACCAGTGAAACAGGGATTTTTAATATGTGCCATAGTGGGAAAAAAATAAAATATATATTACAGTGACTTACTAAAGAGGGGATGTGCCAAAGGGTGTGACTGGACAAAAGTGTGTGCAGGGCGTTGTATGGGGTGGTGAAAAGAAGAAAATGATGCCCAGTATCTGTGCACGTGGAAAAAAGTCGCACCGTCCTGCTGTGTCTTGCTGTGAAAATGCAGAGCATTGTGGTGAGTGAAGGGGTGTGCTGTATAGTGTGATGTGCAGGTGTGTCGAGTGTGGCAATGTGTGTCAGCTGTGTTGTTTTCAAAGTCCCCCTATGTGGTGTTGTGTATTAATTTGGTGACCGCAGTCGTTCTCAATGGCTGCCCGCCACTGTAACTTTGCACTTGTAATACGGTCACTGGTTGGTCGCAGGGATGTCAGTGCTGGAGTTCAAACCGCATATTTCCGGGCCTCCGTGTCATTGGTGGTCTGCTTTTTTGTTTGTTGGTCAGCGTCCTGCCTGTGTACCTCGTAATAGGGCAATCTGGGAGACCGCCAAGATAACGGTCTTTTCAGGACCGCCAACATGGCAGTCTTTTCAGGACCACCAATATGGTGGTCTGGCGGTCCGACCGCCAAACTCGTAATGAGGCCCTTAGTATTTGGCAGATAGGTTCTTTCATCACAGATATGAAGCATATCCAGTTCACTTTATTACAAGTGCTGTAAGATATTATGCACTTGTAATCAGGCGGATGGGATATTTGTCATGTCTTGACTGAGTAACCCAATCCATCTGGCAAACATCAAATCAGGCCATCAGTCTTTTTCATTTGTCTTTTGACTTTGGTACTGTTGGGTTAGGAAGTTTAAAATGAGTTAGATCATCAGATTTGTTTGGTGCCATTTCCTTTTTGGTTCAGGATACACCTTTAACTGTTGGAGACTGCTGAGGTGCTCCAAGGTGCAGAGGGCTTTAGTAAGGAATCATTGGTTTTTACTGTGGCAGCGAGTGAGTTTTCTGAGTATATTTATGTTAGTTGAAGATTCTGATGTGATTGCTAGGACAGTGCAGTGCTATTGAAGCCTCTAAAGGAGCAGAATTGTGATTCGAAGGATGTTTGTTTATCAATGTTTGTATATGAATGATGTAGATAAGGAAGTAGCAAGGCATGAACAAGTAGTATAAGGTTACAAACCCACACCCCACACTACTCCTTTACTAGGCTAACAGCATAGTCCAAAAATAGTCCTACATAAAAGGATATATATTTTGTGACTGGAACACTGGAAAGGTTCATAGAGGAACAGTATAGTATATGTATGAGATGGTACCCGACACAGCTGACGTGACAGATTACATTGCATGTTTCCTAATGCTTCGAATAAATTTTGACAATGTGGGAAGTGTGAAGGCACAATGTATTATATTTAGTGAAATTGAAAGAAAATCCACACATTCTGGAATGAAGTGCTGAGGCACATCAATAGTATTGTGGGGATACCCATACCCCACAATCCGGTCATTGTGTTGCCACATCTGAGCTCTTTGGGAACCCAGGAAAGAACAGGACAGTGATGGGTGGTAGAACACCACATGCTGGGTGCTGCGAAGTGAGTAATAGCTGGGTTATGGAAGCAAAACGATGCTCCACAAGTTCATTGAGGGTGCTAGAGATATGGCATAACATTATCTTCGAAAAATGAACACCCAACATGTAATACTCTCGTAAGACTTAACTTTCATGTTATTTGGGGGTTTGTAATTTAACTTTACGTCACTGCCTCCACTGTGGGATTTCCCATCTAACCCGTAGACTTTTTTTTTTGTCATTACCGTTTCTATACGTGTGTCTTGGAGAGCAAACTAAGAATTGGATTTTATAGACCTAGTAGGGGAAAAAGTATTAAGGTTGGTTGAGGGGATGTTGGAGGGAGAGGGTGGCCAACAGGTTCTTTTCAGGCCAATAATCAGATGCACCTAAGCGATGGTGTCTCCTTCACTGATGTTTGTGCCTACTTGGAAGATGTTTTGAAGTTGTAATGTAATAGAATTATTCCTCTGTACAGCATTGAAAGGACCGGGAACGCTTTGTGGTGTGAATTATTTGGAAAAACTAATCACGTTATTACAAATAAATAATCTTGGAGAAGAATCTGCCTACATACTGGTGGATCCCAATAAACATGGTGCAATTTAAATGGATTTTGTAATAAATATCTGATGATAATTTGTATGATATACATCCCTAAAATAGAGAACTGCTAAGACAATGCATGCATTAGAAGTCCCCGTATATAATGTTCCTGCATCAAAATTGTTTTAAAAAAAACACTAACAGTGTCTCACAATAGGAGGGGCGCACACCCCCATCGTATGGTTCATCTTGTAATCCTTCATAGAATGTAATTTTTTAGCTCTTATACTCAAAGGTACTAAGAAAGACACACACACCGACTTCATTTTCCTAAATGTTTTGCGACTTTTGGACATAACCAACACAAGAATATTTCAAATGCTTGCTGCTTGCTGAAGCGCATCACAACCTTTCTACTCAAATCGTATTCGGCATCCTTTCCGTCATATTTTAAAAACTTGATTTTCTCAATTTTCACAAATGTTCTATAAACAGGTAAATATATAACGGATACACTGAAAAATTGAGAATGTGGAAAAAAAGTTGCATATATAGTACCTAGTATATTTAAAACAATACTGATATGCAAGTGCCACCATATTGATGCATGAATACATTTCTTAAAGTATCCAAAGTATGAGAAATGACCACGTTTCTTATGCTTAGTATCAGGGGGCCAAGAAGGGTCCCTATGGAGCAACATGTCCATTTCATTCCATGCAAATTCAGGTCCTAGCTTCTGCGGGCGTATTCACTGCATAATTTTCAAAGTAAGTAAAATAGTACACCTGTACAACTCTTCTATGTACTTTTACATGCCTATTTGAATTGGCCTAAAACATCTAAAATGAAAATATTAAGAGAATATTCATTTAGTTGGTACATACGTAAAGGACTGTGCCCTCTTTCCACTTTTACTAGTAGGGAGTTAGACTTTTCAAAGCTGATTCACAAAGACACTTCAGAGTACGTAAAACACTACGAGCATGATTCACAAAGATACACTTATACTTTTTGTGTAAGTTTACAATTGTTTGCTATCCACAAAGGTATTTTATTAGCAGTACCTTTATGACTGCGGAATTTCTGCATATAAAAAGATAGGACAGTCCAAGTACTACTTTTGGAATGTTCTGCGAATTAATGTTGAAAATTTACACAAATTAAAGCATAAACCCATCAGTCTAAATTTCTGATTTATCAGCCCGCTTTTTGTGAATTTGAATATTTGAAAGCAAATCAAACCACCAAGGATATATATAACATTCCCCATATCATGCATATTTTCTTGAGATGCACTGTGTCTGCTTAAAGAGCTTGGGAATGTCTGTTTCATTCATGTGTATTTACCTGCTCCTCACTTTATTTTGTTATGTGAATGACTGCTGTCATGCTCCACCTTACAAGCTCAAAGGCAGACCCACCTTAGGCTGCATGGCCACATTCCACCATGACACAATAAGTGCCACAAAATGTTTCGTATGCTTTGCACCGCCTTCTTGGTCTGCTTCTCAGTGTACGCACACACACATATACCCCCTGCAACTGCTGGGTCAGAAATGTGTTTTCTCAACCTTGAATTTCGCCCTTCAAAAGCTGCTTAATAAACTGCATTGTCCTGATGGTAGTCTCAGGCTCTCTGAGGTTAAAGGAAAACTTATACATGGGTAGGTTTATAGTAATGTGGCCTTTCCAGAAGGCTCCCAGATTGGTTGAATCTGGCACAAAGCACTACATTTAGATTATTATCCAGCTTGCCTACGATGAAGATTCAATCTCAGATTACTTTTTTGATTTATTCCATTAAAACACTCACAGAAGATTGAATCTTAATTTTTCCAGCTATATTTTAGGATTCCAGGAGTAGGTTCTCTGGAAGCTCTTGTGGTAGATAGCAAAAATAAAACATACAGAATTCTTGGTTCCCAAGGCCAGAGGCTGCCTTGAGGAATTTTGATCTAGTCTCTGTTGTAGATAAAGGCTCTCATTATGACATTGGTGGTCTTTCCTGAAGACCGCCATGCTGGCGGCTGCCAAAAGACCGCAGTGGCTGTGGTAATCCGCCCACCCAATTACGACACACAAAACAAAACAGCCAGAACACAGCCACAAAACTGACACCGTCAGGCTGAATGACGGCGGCAGAGAGGCGGTCCTACCACCTACACCGCCATGGCAGAAAAAGACCATGCCCTCCAATACAACCCACAAATCAGCACAGCAGTCATAGAGTGGTGGTAATCCACTGGTGGTCGGGACCACGGCGGGCGAAATGGAACCTCCACCATAACACAATACCACATAGGCCAATTTGAATACCCAACACCTGAAACACATACACACACCACACCTCCCCACTTATAAAAACACACCCACACAGACACAACCCCTTGCTATGACAAACACCTGACATACATTCCACGACCACGCTGAAGATCGCACTGCACACAGACATCACAGACACCTGCACACCTCTCACGCATCACCCTTTACTGAAAATATTTTACACTCACTCACACGCACTCACACGCACTCATCACACTCACCATGTCCCGACAAAAGCACGCCCGTTTCACCAATGATGAATTAAGGACCATGATGGATGAAATCACCAGGGTAGAACCTCAGCTGTTCGGGGCACGAGTCCAGCAAACGTCAGTGGCAAAGAAGATGGAGTTATGGCGGAGGATCATCGACAAGGTGAACTCAGAAGCCACCCACGCACAAAGGACGACATACGGAAGAGGTGGAATGACCTGAGGGGGAAGGTTCCAGTCCATGACATTCAGACACCAAATCGCCCTCTTGAAGACTGGCGGTGGACTCACTCCTCCTCCCCTGTAGCTGACATCATGGGAAGGTCTTGGCGATCTTGCACCCTGAGGGTCTCAGTGGAATCTCTGGAGGACTGGAAACTGGTAAGTCACCTGTAATCCCCATGTATGAAGTAGACTTGTAATGCATGCATCCCCATCCCCTGCATGCCCCCCTACCCCACTAACACCAATCCCAAAGTCCACACTCCCAAATGCACCCAAAGCATGTACAGCATGAAGCACTACAACTCCCACAATGCATCACCCTTTAGCCTCCTAACAATGCACATTCAACTCGCACAACTACACCTGAGTAGTGAGGCATGACACAGCACTCACCTCACAGCCACTGGAAAGTACATCAGGCAGATGTGAATAACAATCCCTGTCATCCACAGGTACCACTGAGAATGTCATCAGACAACCAGTGCCACATACTGATGAAGACCCCAGTGATCACAGCGACACAGGATGTCTGGAACTGGAAGACTTACCTGGCCCATCCGGGCTCTCTGGGCCGTCCACCTCCACCAGCCTCACCCAGGACACCATGGAGCCCCCCATAACCTCTGCCACCAACGCCCATACACCAGTGTCTCAAGGCCACGTCAATCCACAGTGTGCCCACCTGTACAGGGACCTGAGTGAGCACCCACCACACAAGATGATGAAGGTCCTGGTGTAACTGGGAGTGGGCACACTGTGCCGGAGACAGAGGAACAGGGGGCTAGGGCCAGTGGGAGGGCACCTAGGGACCAGAGGGCCGGGCAACCTAGAGAGCCACCTGCTCATGAGGCTAAAGCACAAGTCCTGGGAGCATACAACCTATCTTAGGACAAGATGGGCCAGATGTTAGAACTGTTAGGGGAAAACCTAAGCCAGCAGAGGGAGTACCACCAGGAGGCCATGCAGGAGTAGCATGCCCTCAATGCCACCATGGCCTCCATGATAGGCTTGATGCAGGAGCTCATTACAGTCCTGTGTGAGTCCTCCACCCACCACCAGGCCACTTCCACTAGCCAACCTACTGACCAGTGCTTTACATCTGCTGCAGCTAGTGGGATGGTGGCCATGCCTGAGGACTCACAAGCCACTACTGTGCCACCCCCTGTTGCTGAGGAACCCCCACACAAATGTGGCCGTAGACCCAGACATCCTGCAAGGACAGAAGCCAAGACCAACCCCACTGCCAGGAAATAGCCTCTCAAGAACTGTCTCCCATGTGTGCCACTGAGACACCTTGTTGACTTTCTACTGCCATAGTGCCCCCATTTCCAAATGCCACATGGATACTGGACCTGTACTACCAACTGCTTGGCCTTACAGACAGATGGAAGTGAACACCATGGTCCCACTGCTTTGCACCCTATCCACCCTTTGGTATACACAATATATGGTGTTTTATGTTTACTCATTATAATAGTGCAACAAATGTGTGACATGTCACAGTAATTGAGTCATAAAACACAGTGTAGATGTGTATGTATCGTGCTGTCACCCGGTCTCCTGCGCAAAGTCAGTGTCCACACATCCCTGGGTCCTCAGGTAGCAGACTGGGAAGAGTATTGAAACATCATCCATGGTACATCTGCAATTAATAGCACAGAATGTACATCATATATTATTGTCACTGTTGTCAACAGTATGTACCTGCACATCATGATGGTTGAACGATTTACACAATAGACAATCCAATCCTATTGCACACGACCACAACCCTGTTCAGGTACTATGAGACAAGATAATCGTTGCATCTAACTAATGACCTGAGTAATAGACACTCATTGTAGTTGTACTACACAGCTCACACCCTTGGATGCCTAGTATTTACATCACTTGAAGTCACATGAAGCAGCAAACTATGCCAATGAACATGTGATATCAGAAAGTAGAAGTCACAAATGTGTGAAGAAGTAGCTAGGATGTCTGAACTATATGCAACACAGACAGATGAACTAGATAACATCACAGTGGGACTGTTGACCTACTTGTCAGACCACTCTTGTGTGCACTCATCTGATACCCAAATGGGGTCAACACCTACTAAAATCAGGAATCGATAAGGAAGTACACCAAATCTGTACACCAACATATGACATGTTAAATGTTGAGAAGTACCTACCAGAAGCTTAGCTGAAGTACTGCTGGATGACATCTGTCCTTGTGCCCACATCTTCCTCATCCCCATCTTCATCACTCATGTTTCCTTCCTCCTCTGCCACTGGATTGTCCCCTACTACTACCTCTTCCAGCAATGGGATATTCTTCCTTAGTGCCAGATTGCGGAGCATGCAGGAGGACACCACACTCTGGCACCCTTCTGTGGTGAGTACTGCAGGTAACCCACAGAAATGTGCAGACATCTGAACCTTGCCTTCAACAGACTGAATGTCCTTTTGATCACCATTCTTGTGCGCCCATGAGCCTCATTCTACTATTCTTCAGCCCTGGTCCTTGAATTCCTCACCGGTGTCAGTAGCCAGGAGAGATTGGAATAACCTGAATCACCTGTGGATAGGGTAAACTAACAAATGACTATATGTCACATACAGACTGAGTAGGAAGGCTGGGGTAACAGTAATTGCATATCCCCTCATCATACTCACCGATGAGGTAGGCCCTCACTCTTTGTAAAGGTGCCATCAATCGTGGGACACTGCTATTCCTGAGGATGTATGAATCATGGGCAGACCCTGGAAACCTTGCAGTCACCTGGGAGATGTACTGGTCAGCTAAGCAGACCATCTGCACATTAATGTAGTGAAAGTCCTTACAGTTCCTGTACACTTGCTCATCAGCCCTGGGTGGTATTAATGTAATGCGGGTGCCATCTATGGCTCCAATCACATGAGGGACATGTCCCATTGCATAGAAACCAGCCTTTACACTGGCAAAATCTACAGGATTGGGAAATTGAACGCAGTTGTCCATATGTTTGACAAAGGCGGACAAGACATTCCTCAACACACTGCTGAACATAGGTTGAGACATGCCTGTTGCCATTCCCACTATCTCCTGGAATTAGCTAGTGGCCAAGAAGCGGAGGATGGATAGCAGCTGCACAGTTGGAGGAATGGCTGTAGGTTGTCGAATGGCTGGCAGCAGATCAGACTCCAACTGGGTACACAGCTCCCTGTTTGTAGCACGATTCAGTCGATAGTGGGAGATTATGTGGCATCCTTCCATTGTTGCCAAGTCAACCAGGGGCCGGTACACAGATGCATGCCTCACCCTCCATAGTAGTCGGCATCTACACATGGCATACAACACAAGTATGTCAATGATTACAATTCGTGAATCCTACTGCAGGGTCACAAATGGAGAATCAACATCACATCTACTACCACTTGTGCATGCAAAGCAGACTTTAATGTGCCCAGCTGTTGAAATTCCCATGTTAGTTGCACATACATCTGGGATTTTCAATGGATGACATCAGTGAGATGCTTGTCTGTCACTGCTAGTGTACAGTCACCATCAATAAGTAAGTTTATTTCCACACTGTCATGATGTTATTTTCTGAATCTGTGCACACTCCAAGTTTATACTGCCTGATTGTAATTTACACTGTCCCAGAGCGTGACTCATCACATGTCCATGATGGAAATGAGAATTGACACACTGAAGTTATGTATTCGTAACAGTTGCAGTTCAAAATGGCTGCTGCCTGTCCTGCATGCAGGGGACTAATGTCAGTGAGCTCATTCCGCCGGCGTATGCCGTCATGGTGGTAGCCGGTCGGAACCGCGGTGGAACTCCTCATTGGCTAACGTTGACATCTAAGGCATACAGGGACCAATGACGATTACCGCTGGTGGTGACAGTGCAGACCACTGTGGCCGTGACTGCCATTTTCTACAGTGTATCTCACTTGACTCCTGATTCTCCAGCCATCAAGCCCTCCACTGAGTGTGCTGCTGTGTTGTGTTCCTGTGAGCCACAATGGTGCATGTTACAGGGGATAGGTCTCCCGCCTTCACATCGGAAGAACTAGAGAAACTTGTGGATGGTGTCCTACCCCTGTACACAAAGCTGTATGGGGTTCCAGAACAGCAGGTAGGTTGCATTATGGTATTATTAGTTGCTACATGGGTATGTAAGTGTGTCAGGATGTGTAGGCAGGATGTTCCAGTAGAGGGTGTACCTACGGATATGACTGCTAGGGATGTTGTGGAATTGTGAAGTCATGTATGATGCTGGTATGTGTAGTGTTTGTAGGCCTATGAATGTCGTAGGTTGTTAGGTCTACAATAATGTGCCTTTTCTTCTGTGTCTCCCATGCAGGTCAGCGCCCATCAGAAAAAAATATTTTGGAAAGCCATCACCAAGGAAGTGTGGACCCTAGGGGTCCATATCCGGTGAAGCACCCACTGTAGGAAGCAGTGGGAGGACCTGAGAGGCTGGGCCTGGAAGACCGCAAAGGCTCAGTTGGGGACGGCCTCCCAGCGAGGAAGGGGTGCCCGTCAGATCCTGAACCCCCTGATAGCCCGCATACTGGCGGTGGCCTACCCGGAGTTGGATGGGCGCTTGAGGGCAACACAGCAGACACAAAGGGGTGAGTCACAGAGTACATTTCCTGCACAGTTTGCTTTAGACTGGGAAGGTTGTGTAAGCCATGGGATTAAGGATGTTTACTGTAGCTATGACAGTTAATGTAGGTAGGATACTGTTGTACTGTGAACATTAGTAGCTGTGATAGGTGAGCATCTGTGCAACAAGTTGCCATGGCATTTGTTTAGTGTCAATTGTAGGATATGACATGGACATACAGGACCTTAAGTTGGTTCCAATACATGTATATTCATGTCCATTATGGGTGACACGGGTAGGTATAACAATGTACAAATGTCACTCCTGGACTGACTCCTCACATTAATGATCATGTATTCAAGAGCCCTTACAGTGTAGAGTAGTACCAGAGTGTAATTGTAGTGGTTCATAATTATGTATGCACATCGGAGTGTAGGCACAGTGGGTGTGGGTAAATGTCTATTTACATTTTGGAGAGTGCATTCAGGAAGGTTCAATGAGTCATGTCCGTTGGAATGTACAAATATGCAAGGGGGATTGGTATTGACCCTATGCTCCCATCTTTTTCACCCCCTCCCCTCCTATTTGTACTATCCTATCCTTGTGTGTATTAGCATCAGCAGGCGAAGGAGTAGGAGTACTGACGAGTGGGGAGTCTGCAGCCCATGGGACCCAGGTGGCAGAGACCACCAAAGCCGAGGGGACCAGTGGGTTGGAGGGTGAGGGTAGCACCACAGAGGAGACTGGAGCAGATACAACTGATTCTTCCTCCAATGGAAGCTCCCTGGCGGTGACGACACCTTCTGGGACCATTCCAGCACCATCCTCGTCTGCCACCCCCCTTACCAGCACAACCCTCCCAGTAGCTCCCCACCCTGTTGACCATGCCACTCACCCAGGAAGGCGGGTGTCTCCTTTGCCGCAGGCACCTCTGCCTCTGCTCCAGTCAGCCCTGCTGCCCTCAAAGCTGAAGCTATTGACCTCCTGAGGTCAATCTCTGTAGGGCAGTCAGCCATCATGAATGCCATCCAGGGCCTGGCATCCCAGATGCAGCAGACTGATGCCTACTTGGAGGGTATTTGTGGTGCCTTGACTGGCCTGCAGAGATCATTTCAGGCTCTGGCCTCTTCATTGATGGCAGCCAGTGTCCCTAGTGCTTCCGTCCTCCCTCCTGGGACCTGTGCCCCATCCCAAAGCCCTCTCCCATCTCCCAGCCAAGCCACACATACAGAGAAGCACTCACCCAAATCAACAGACAAGATACGCAAAGACAAACACAGGCACCACAAATCACATCACAAGCATGCACACACTCAACACACAAAAGCAGATACAACATCAGCCGCTACCTCCCCTGTCTCTCCCAGCACCTCCTCCCTTACAGTCACATCACCACTCACACCCGCCAGCACTGCATCCTCAATCCCAGTCCCTCAGTCACCACAACAGCAGACACTCATACATGCACCCCATGCATCACATCCACACTCACCACAACTGATACATGCAGCACACCCACCTTACATGTAGACACCACCCCAACATACATCCACACGACTTGTCTGTCCTCTCCTAGCCTCTCTTCCCCCCTCCTCCCAAGACACGTAAACGCTCGCACTCAGACACTCAACATTCCTCCACCTCACACATACATACTCTGCATACATCTGCACACATATCCAGCACACCTACACATCCTACTATCACTCCCTCTACCTCCACTCCCAAACCTGTTTCCCAATCCATCTCCCTTGTTCCTAAGATTCTATTCCTTGCCCACTTTGACCTGTTCTCTGAGCCTGTCCCACCCCGTGTTGCCCCTTGCCGTCATGGTTCCCCCCCCATGTCAAGCCCCTCCACCTCCAAGTCCTCCCATGACCCCCCTTCTACCACTGCTACCCCTCCACCCGCAAAAAAGCCTTCCCCTGTCACCAAAAAAAACCTGCCCCAAAACATAGATCCAAAGGGCCTGCCCCTCTGTCAAGAGCAAAGCTGAAACCCTCATCCCCTCCCAGACCAAAGCCAAAGGAGCTCCTTACCAAGCCAAAGCCCAAGGACCCCCCTCCCAAAAACAAACCCCCACCCCCATACCCTTTAGGTGCCTGCATTCCCCATTGATGCCCCTACCTTGTCAGGAGTCAAGTTGAGGCCCTTGACAGGCACAGTTGTGCCAGTTGGACATTGGACTGGCCTACGTGCCTTGGTGCTTTTTGGTGCACATTTACATTGCATTTGTTATTAATATATTTACACAACAGGATTCCTGTTGGTTTCCTTACCATACAGTTGTCGAGTCTTTTTGTTTTCTGGTGAGTTTCCATCCATCTATCATGCGCTGTACAATGTGCATTTCTAAGCATTTTTTCAGTCAGATTCACTGTTCTTTCTTGTATTTGGACATTGTATGTAGTGTTGTGTCTTTGTATTGGTTTGTGTGTCTCTGCTTGTTGGTGCTATTAGTGTGGTTGTGTAGTTGTCATCCGGGGTGTGTGCATGTGACGTGTGTGTTTGCCGTGGCTGTGTTTTCTGTGTGTGCGTCTCGGTACAGGTGTTGTGTTGCTTGTTTGCACATTGGAGTCCTTGCATGGTGCGCATGTTGTGTGTGGGTGTGTCATTCTCCCCTTCCCCCTTTGTGTGATCTGCAGGTGTACTCACCGATGGCGTCCTCAGTCACAGAGGAGGAATGATGGAGTCCTGGCCAAGAGCATCCACAGAGGCCTCACCCTGGTGACCCAGAAAATCCCTCTCACATACCCTAACTCCATGGGCCTGTGCCCTTGCCACAGGGTGCCCCCTACTACTGGTTCCAGGACCATCATTGCCCGAGGTGTTGTGCTGCAACTCAGGACCCTGGACTGAGGGGCATAACATGGTTGCCACTGTCCTAGGGACATAGTTGGGGGTGTGAATGGATACGTGTGACCTCGAGGCAACTGGAATGGGAGGTATTGCTGTGGGCACAGTGAGACTCACTGTAGGGGTCTGACCAGGTTGTCCAGATGGGCGAGAACCGTCCTCCATGTCCAGACATTCAGGAGTTTCGTCATCACTGAGGGTTACATCCAGGGGGATAGTGGCAGTCTCGTCTGTGGCCTCTGTGTGGCTAGTGGCAGCTTCACCTGTTGATGTGAAAGATACAATGTTACTGGTGGTATTGTGACATCTACCTACAAAAGTTTACAGTGACATTTGCAAAGCCGGTGTACATAGTGGATTTGCAGGTGATCCTATTGTGACAGGTACCCATGGTATTGGTTGTTTTGAGCTGACATTTGTGAAGCATGCCAATTCCATTGAAGTCTAGCAGCTGCTGAATTTAGCAGTTCATTTGCACTTGGGAGGAACTGCCAGCAGTGCAGGCAAAACAGTGGCTGGGCAGAATGTTGATTTTGCCATTTTGAGGCCTATTTGAATGTAATGCTGGCTGGCCCCGGAGTTTGTTGTATATGTGATTGGAGACATCGTGCGGTCAGTGCATTGTGAATGTGTCTGCAGCCAATAGCATTCAGGTGATGCACCTTGAGGTCTTCTTGATCATTTTGAATTCACTAACAGATGCATTGGGCCACGTGGACACTGGGCTAGTGATTGAAGTTAGCAAAACAGGGCCCATAGTGCTTTACATTCTTGTCACTCCCACTAGTTGCTACAGTAGTCACATGTTATCCTCCCAGGTGAGTAAACTTCCTTTGTGAGTTCACTAACAGATGCATTGGGGCAAGTGGACACTGGTCAGGTGATTGAAATTATTAAAACATGGCCCATTGTGCTTTACATTCAGGTCACTCTCATTAGTTCCTAACACTAGACAAATGTGATCCTCCCAGGAGAGTGAACTTCCATTGTGAGTTAACGAACAAGGGTAGTTGGACAAGTGTACACTGGGTTTGTGTTTGGAATTGGAAGGACAGAGCCTCCTTAGCAGTCATGTCAACCCCTCTACTCCATGCACTTGAGAAATGTCACTCTCACTACTCTCAAATACTTGACAAATGTTACCCCCCAAGTGAGTACACTTCTTTTGCAATTCTCCAAACAAGAGTCTTTGAAGAAGAGGACACTGGACTGATGGTTGGAGAAACAGTAAGAAAGCCTCATGTGAGTTGCAGTCATGTAACTCCCTGTACTATTACACATACTTTAAATATGTTATCCTCCCACGTGAGTACACTTCAATAGAGAGTAAAGACACAGGGGTCTTTTGAGCAGAGAACCCTTGTCTTGTATTTGAAGTTGGAGGAACAGTGCCTGCTGTGAGTTGCAGGCCTGTCACTCTCACTACTCTCAAATACTTGACAAATGTTACCCCCCAGGTGAGTAAGCTTAATTTGGCAATTGACAAACAGTGGTCTTTGGAGAAGAGAACACTGTGCTTGTGAAAGAAGTTACAGATACAGGGCCTGCTGTGCGTTGAAGTCATGTCACTCACTCTGGTACACACTCTTGAACAATGTTGTCTCCCTAGTGTGCACACTCCACTTGAGAGTTCAGTAACAGATGTATTTGAGCAGGTGAGCACTGTTCTAATGTTTAGGGTTTCAGAAACAGTGCTTGCTGGGAGTTGTAATCATGTGTGTCCCTGAACTACACAGAGTATACAAATGTTATCCTCCTAGGAGAGTCCACTTCAATTGGGAGTTGACAAACAAGGGTTTTTGGAGAAGGGGGCACTGGGGTGGTTGAGTGGAGTAACAGTAACAGTGCTTGCTGGGAGTTGTGGTCATGTCAGTCCCTGTACTACACAGACTATCCACATGTTATCCTACCAGGTGAGTACACTTCGTTTGGAAATTGACTAACATGGGTCTTTGGTGCAGGGGACACTGTGCTGTGCTGGGTGAGTAGAGTACAGTAACAGTGTTTGCTGGGAGTTGTGGTCATGTCAGTCCCCATACTACACAGACTAAACAAATATTATCCTCCCAGGTAAGTACACTTCAATTGGGAGTTGACAAACAAGGGGATTTTGTGCAGAGGGCTGGCTGAGTCAAGTAGCAGTAACAGAGCCTCCTAAACTTAGCAGACATGTCAGTCCATATACTACACAGACTATACATGTTATCCTCCTAGGTGAGTATACTTCAATTGAGAGTTGACAAACAAGGGTTTTTGGAGCAGAGGACTCTGGGCTGGTGACTGGAGTGACAGTGGAGGTGGCACAAGGTGGGCAGTGAGCTTGTATGACATAACATTTTAGTGACATTTTTAGTGTTGTGGCTTACCAGACTCCACTCCGCCAGGTATTCCTGTCAAGCCCTTAGGATGCAGGATGGCCAAGCCCGTCTCCTCCCAGGGATGGAGTTCTAATGCAGGACTTGGAGAGCCAGCAGCAGTCTTCCTGGCCTGCAGCCGGTGCCTGGAGACCAGGGAATGTACCTTGCCCATGATGTAGTTCCAACTTTTCCTGATGCCCTCCTTTGGGCTCAGGGTGGTGCCTACAGCATTCACTCTGACAACGATCCTGTCCCACATTTCCATTTTCTACTGAGAGGAGTGTGCTGGGCTTGAGCTCCGAACAATTGTGGCTCTACTCTTATGATTTCATCCACCATGTCTCTTAACTCTTCACCAGTGAAACAGGGATTTTTAATATGTGCCATAGTGGGAAAAAAATAAAATATATATTACAGTGACTTACTAAAGAGGGGATGTGCCAAAGGGTGTGACTGGACAAAAGTGTGTGCAGGGCGTTGTATGGGGTGGTGAAAAGAAGAAAATGATGCCCAGTATCTGTGCACGTGGAAAAAAGTCGCACCGTCCTGCTGTGTCTTGCTGTGAAAATGCAGAGCATTGTGGTGAGTGAAGGGGTGTGCTGTATAGTGTGATGTGCAGGTGTGTCGAGTGTGGCAATGTGTGTCAGCTGTGTTGTTTTCAAAGTCCCCCTATGTGGTGTTGTGTATTAATTTGGTGACCGCAGTCGTTCTCAATGGCTGCCCGCCACTGTAACTTTGCACTTGTAATACGGTCACTGGTTGGTCGCAGGGATGTCAGTGCTGGAGTTCAAACCGCATATTTCCGGGCCTCCGTGTCATTGGTGGTCTGCTTTTTTGTTTGTTGGTCAGCGTCCTGCCTGTGTACCTCGTAATAGGGCAATCTGGGAGACCGCCAAGATAACGGTCTTTTCAGGACCGCCAACATGGCAGTCTTTTCAGGACCACCAATATGGTGGTCTGGCGGTCCGACCGCCAAACTCGTAATGAGGCCCTTAGTATTTGGCAGATAGGTTCTTTCATCACAGATATGAAGCATATCCAGTTCACTTTATTACAAGTGCTGTAAGATATTATGCACTTGTAATCAGGCGGATGGGATATTTGTCATGTCTTGACTGAGTAACCCAATCCATCTGGCAAACATCAAATCAGGCCATCAGTCTTTTTCATTTGTCTTTTGACTTTGGTACTGTTGGGTTAGGAAGTTTAAAATGAGTTAGATCATCAGATTTGTTTGGTGCCATTTCCTTTTTGGTTCAGGATACACCTTTAACTGTTGGAGACTGCTGAGGTGCTCCAAGGTGCAGAGGGCTTTAGTAAGGAATCATTGGTTTTTACTGTGGCAGCGAGTGAGTTTTCTGAGTATATTTATGTTAGTTGAAGATTCTGATGTGATTGCTAGGACAGTGCAGTGCTATTGAAGCCTCTAAAGGAGCAGAATTGTGATTCGAAGGATGTTTGTTTATCAATGTTTGTATATGAATGATGTAGATAAGGAAGTAGCAAGGCATGAACAAGTAGTATAAGGTTACAAACCCACACCCCACACTACTCCTTTACTAGGCTAACAGCATAGTCCAAAAATAGTCCTACATAAAAGGATATATATTTTGTGACTGGAACACTGGAAAGGTTCATAGAGGAACAGTATAGTATATGTATGAGATGGTACCCGACACAGCTGACGTGACAGATTACATTGCATGTTTCCTAATGCTTCGAATAAATTTTGACAATGTGGGAAGTGTGAAGGCACAATGTATTATATTTAGTGAAATTGAAAGAAAATCCACACATTCTGGAATGAAGTGCTGAGGCACATCAATAGTATTGTGGGGATACCCATACCCCACAATCCGGTCATTGTGTTGCCACATCTGAGCTCTTTGGTAACCCAGGAAAGAACAGGACAGTGATGGGTGGTAGAACACCACATGCTGGGTGCTGCGAAGTGAGTAATAGCTGGGTTATGGAAGCAAAACGATGCTCCACAAGTTCATTGAGGGTGCTAGAGATATGGCATAACATTATCTTCGAAAAATGAACACCCAACATGTAATACTCTCGTAAGACTTAACTTTCATGTTATTTGGGGGTTTGTAATTTAACTTTACGTCACTGCCTCCACTGTGGGATTTCCCATCTAACCCGTAGACTTTTTTTTTTGTCATTACCGTTTCTATACGTGTGTCTTGGAGAGCAAACTAAGAATTGGATTTTATAGACCTAGTAGGGGAAAAAGTATTAAGGTTGGTTGAGGGGATGTTGGAGGGAGAGGGTGGCCAACAGGTTCTTTTCAGGCCAATAATCAGATGCACCTAAGCGATGGTGTCTCCTTCACTGATGTTTGTGCCTACTTGGAAGATGTTTTGAAGTTGTAATGTAATAGAATTATTCCTCTGTACAGCATTGAAAGGACCGGGAACGCTTTGTGGTGTGAATTATTTGGAAAAACTAATCACGTTATTACAAATAAATAATCTTGGAGAAGAATCTGCCTACATACTGGTGGATCCCAATAAACATGGTGCAATTTAAATGGATTTTGTAATAAATATCTGATGATAATTTGTATGATATACATCCCTAAAATAGAGAACTGCTAAGACAATGCATGCATTAGAAGTCCCCGTATATAATGTTCCTGCATCAAAATTGTTTTAAAAAAAACACTAACAGTGTCTCACAATAGGAGGGGCGCACACCCCCATCGTATGGTTCATCTTGTAATCCTTCATAGAATGTAATTTTTTAGCTCTTATACTCAAAGGTACTAAGAAAGACACACACACCGACTTCATTTTCCTAAATGTTTTGCGACTTTTGGACATAACCAACACAAGAATATTTCAAATGCTTGCTGCTTGCTGAAGCGCATCACAACCTTTCTACTCAAATCGTATTCGGCATCCTTTCCGTCATATTTTAAAAACTTGATTTTCTCAATTTTCACAAATGTTCTATAAACAGGTAAATATATAACGGATACACTGAAAAATTGAGAATGTGGAAAAAAAGTTGCATATATAGTACCTAGTATATTTAAAACAATACTGATATGCAAGTGCCACCATATTGATGCATGAATACATTTCTTAAAGTATCCAAAGTATGAGAAATGACCACGTTTCTTATGCTTAGTATCAGGGGGCCAAGAAGGGTCCCTATGGAGCAACATGTCCATTTCATTCCATGCAAATTCAGGTCCTAGCTTCTGCGGGCGTATTCACTGCATAATTTTCAAAGTAAGTAAAATAGTACACCTGTACAACTCTTCTATGTACTTTTACATGCCTATTTGAATTGGCCTAAAACATCTAAAATGAAAATATTAAGAGAATATTCATTTAGTTGGTACATACGTAAAGGACTGTGCCCTCTTTCCACTTTTACTAGTAGGGAGTTAGACTTTTCAAAGCTGATTCACAAAGACACTTCAGAGTACGTAAAACACTACGAGCATGATTCACAAAGATACACTTATACTTTTTGTGTAAGTTTACAATTGTTTGCTATCCACAAAGGTATTTTATTAGCAGTACCTTTATGACTGCGGAATTTCTGCATATAAAAAGATAGGACAGTCCAAGTACTACTTTTGGAATGTTCTGCGAATTAATGTTGAAAATTTACACAAATTAAAGCATAAACCCATCAGTCTAAATTTCTGATTTATCAGCCCGCTTTTTGTGAATTTGAATATTTGAAAGCAAATCAAACCACCAAGGATATATATAACATTCCCCATATCATGCATATTTTCTTGAGATGCACTGTGTCTGCTTAAAGAGCTTGGGAATGTCTGTTTCATTCATGTGTATTTACCTGCTCCTCACTTTATTTTGTTATGTGAATGAATGCTGTCATGCTCCACCTTACAAGCTCAAAGGCAGACCCACCTTAGGCTGCATGGCCACATTCCACCATGACACAATAAGTGCCACAAAATGTTTCGTATGCTTTGCACCGCCTTCTTGGTCTGCTTCTCAGTGTACGCACACACACATATACCCCCTGCAACTGCTGGGTCAGAAATGTGTTTTCTC
Organism: Pleurodeles waltl; assembly: GCF_031143425.1. Taxonomy (NCBI): domain Eukaryota; kingdom Metazoa; phylum Chordata; class Amphibia; order Caudata; family Salamandridae; genus Pleurodeles; species Pleurodeles waltl. The sequence continues at coordinate 44,286,563 of NC_090441.1, forward strand.
AACCTTGAATTTCGCCCTTCAAAAGCTGCTTAATAAACTGCATTGTCCTGATGGTAGTCTCAGGCTCTCTGAGGTTAAAGGAAAACTTATACATGGGTAGGTTTATAGTAATGTGGCCTTTCCAGAAGGCTCCCAGATTGGTTGAATCTGGCACAAAGCACTACATTTAGATTATTATCCAGCTAGCCTACGATGAAGATTCAATCTCAGATTACTTTTTTGATTTATTCCATTAAAACACTCACAGAAGATTGAATCTTAATTTTTCCAGCTATATTTTAGGATTCCAGGAGTAGGTTCTCTGGAAGCTCTTGTGGTAGATAGTAAAAATAAAACATACAGAATTCTTGGTTCCCAAGGCCAGAGGCTGCCTTGAGGAATTTTGATCTAGTCTCTGTTGTAGATAAAGGCTCTCATTATGACATTGGTGGTCTTTCCTGAAGACCGCCATGCTGGCGGCTGCCAAAAGACCGCAGTGGCTGTGGTAATCCGCCCACCCAATTACGACACACAAAACAAAACAGCCAGAACACAGCCACAAAACTGACACCGTCAGGCTGAATGACGGCGGCAGAGAGGCGGTCCTACCACCTACACCGCCATGGCAGAAAAAGACCATGCCCTCCAATACAACCCACAAATCAGCACAGCAGTCATAGAGTGGTGGTAATCCACTGGTGGTCGGGACCACGGCGGGCGAAATGGAACCTCCACCATAACACAATACCACATAGGCCAATTTGAATACCCAACACCTGAAACACATACACACACCACACCTCCCCACTTATAAAAACACACCCACACAGACACAACCCCTTGCTATGACAAACACCTGACATACATTCCACGACCACGCTGAAGATCGCACTGCACACAGACATCACAGACACCTGCACACCTCTCACGCATCACCCTTTACTGAAAATATTTTACACTCACTCACACGCACTCACACGCACTCATCACACTCACCATGTCCCGACAAAAGCACGCCCGTTTCACCAATGATGAATTAAGGACCATGATGGATGAAATCACCAGGGTAGAACCTCAGCTGTTCGGGGCACGAGTCCAGCAAACGTCAGTGGCAAAGAAGATGGAGTTATGGCGGAGGATCATCGACAAGGTGAACTCAGAAGCCACCCACGCACAAAGGACGACATACGGAAGAGGTGGAATGACCTGAGGGGGAAGGTTCCAGTCCATGACATTCAGACACCAAATCGCCCTCTTGAAGACTGGCGGTGGACTCACTCCTCCTCCCCTGTAGCTGACATCATGGGAAGGTCTTGGCGATCTTGCACCCTGAGGGTCTCAGTGGAATCTCTGGAGGACTGGAAACTGGTAAGTCACCTGTAATCCCCATGTATGAAGTAGACTTGTAATGCATGCATCCCCATCCCCTGCATGCCCCCCTACCCCACTAACACCAATCCCAAAGTCCACACTCCCAAATGCACCCAAAGCATGTACAGCATGAAGCACTACAACTCCCACAATGCATCACCCTTTAGCCTCCTAACAATGCACATTCAACTCGCACAACTACACCTGAGTAGTGAGGCATGACACAGCACTCACCTCACAGCCACTGGAAAGTACATCAGGCAGATGTGAATAACAATCCCTGTCATCCACAGGTACCACTGAGAATGTCATCAGACAACCAGTGCCACATACTGATGAAGACCCCAGTGATCACAGCGACACAGGATGTCTGGAACTGGAAGACTTACCTGGCCCATCCGGGCTCTCTGGGCCGCCCACCTCCACCAGCCTCACCCAGGACACCATGGAGCCCCCCATAACCTCTGCCACCAACGCCCATACACCAGTGTCTCAAGGCCACGTCAATCCACAGTGTGCCCACCTGTACAGGGACCTGAGTGAGCACCCACCACACAAGATGATGAAGGTCCTGGTGTAACTGGGAGTGGGCACACTGTGCCGGAGACAGAGGAACAGGGGGCTAGGGCCAGTGGGAGGGCACCTAGGGACCAGAGGGCCGGGCAACCTAGAGAGCCACCTGCTCATGAGGCTAAAGCACAAGTCCTGGGAGCATACAACCTATCTTAGGACAAGATGGGCCAGATGTTAGAACTGTTAGGGGAAAACCTAAGCCAGCAGAGGGAGTACCACCAGGAGGCCATGCAGGAGTAGCATGCCCTCAATGCCACCATGGCCTCCATGATAGGCTTGATGCAGGAGCTCATTACAGTCCTGTGTGAGTCCTCCACCCACCACCAGGCCACTTCCACTAGCCAACCTACTGACCAGTGCTTTACATCTGCTGCAGCTAGTGGGATGGTGGCCATGCCTGAGGACTCACAAGCCACTACTGTGCCACCCCCTGTTGCTGAGGAACCCCCACACAAATGTGGCCGTAGACCCAGACATCCTGCAAGGACAGAAGCCAAGACCAACCCCACTGCCAGGAAATAGCCTCTCAAGAACTGTCTCCCATGTGTGCCACTGAGACACCTTGTTGACTTTCTACTGCCATAGTGCCCCCATTTCCAAATGCCACATGGATACTGGACCTGTACTACCAACTGCTTGGCCTTACAGACAGATGGAAGTGAACACCATGGTCCCACTGCTTTGCACCCTATCCACCCTTTGGTATACACAATATATGGTGTTTTATGTTTACTCATTATAATAGTGCAACAAATGTGTGACATGTCACAGTAATTGAGTCATAAAACACAGTGTAGATGTGTATGTATCGTGCTGTCACCCGGTCTCCTGCGCAAAGTCAGTGTCCACACATCCCTGGGTCCTCAGGTAGCAGACTGGGAAGAGTATTGAAACATCATCCATGGTACATCTGCAATTAATAGCACAGAATGTACATCATATATTATTGTCACTGTTGTCAACAGTATGTACCTGCACATCATGATGGTTGAACGATTTACACAATAGACAATCCAATCCTATTGCACACGACCACAACCCTGTTCAGGTACTATGAGACAAGATAATCGTTGCATCTAACTAATGACCTGAGTAATAGACACTCATTGTAGTTGTACTACACAGCTCACACCCTTGGATGCCTAGTATTTACATCACTTGAAGTCACATGAAGCAGCAAACTATGCCAATGAACATGTGATATCAGAAAGTAGAAGTCACAAATGTGTGAAGAAGTAGCTAGGATGTCTGAACTATATGCAACACAGACAGATGAACTAGATAACATCACAGTGGGACTGTTGACCTACTTGTCAGACCACTCTTGTGTGCACTCATCTGATACCCAAATGGGGTCAACACCTACTAAAATCAGGAATCGATAAGGAAGTACACCAAATCTGTACACCAACATATGACATGTTAAATGTTGAGAAGTACCTACCAGAAGCTTAGCTGAAGTACTGCTGGATGACATCTGTCCTTGTGCCCACATCTTCCTCATCCCCATCTTCATCACTCATGTTTCCTTCCTCCTCTGCCACTGGATTGTCCCCTACTACTACCTCTTCCAGCAATGGGATATTCTTCCTTAGTGCCAGATTGCGGAGCATGCAGGAGGACACCACACTCTGGCACCCTTCTGTGGTGAGTACTGCAGGTAACCCACAGAAATGTGCAGACATCTGAACCTTGCCTTCAACAGACTGAATGTCCTTTTGATCACCATTCTTGTGCGCCCATGAGCCTCATTCTACTATTCTTCAGCCCTGGTCCTTGAATTCCTCACCGGTGTCAGTAGCCAGGAGAGATTGGAATAACCTGAATCACCTGTGGATAGGGTAAACTAACAAATGACTATATGTCACATACAGACTGAGTAGGAAGGCTGGGGTAACAGTAATTGCATATCCCCTCATCATACTCACCGATGAGGTAGGCCCTCACTCTTTGTAAAGGTGCCATCAATCGTGGGACACTGCTATTCCTGAGGATGTATGAATCATGGGCAGACCCTGGAAACCTTGCAGTCACCTGGGAGATGTACTGGTCAGCTAAGCAGACCATCTGCACATTAATGTAGTGAAAGTCCTTACAGTTCCTGTACACTTGCTCATCAGCCCTGGGTGGTATTAATGTAATGCGGGTGCCATCTATGGCTCCAATCACATGAGGGACATGTCCCATTGCATAGAAACCAGCCTTTACACTGGCAAAATCTACAGGATTGGGAAATTGAACGCAGTTGTCCATATGTTTGACAAAGGCGGACAAGACATTCCTCAACACACTGCTGAACATAGGTTGAGACATGCCTGTTGCCATTCCCACTATCTCCTGGAATTAGCTAGTGGCCAAGAAGCGGAGGATGGATAGCAGCTGCACAGTTGGAGGAATGGCTGTAGGTTGTCGAATGGCTGGCAGCAGATCAGACTCCAACTGGGTACACAGCTCCCTGTTTGTAGCACGATTCAGTCGATAGTGGGAGATTATGTGGCATCCTTCCATTGTTGCCAAGTCAACCAGGGGCCGGTACACAGATGCATGCCTCACCCTCCATAGTAGTCGGCATCTACACATGGCATACAACACAAGTATGTCAATGATTACAATTCGTGAATCCTACTGCAGGGTCACAAATGGAGAATCAACATCACATCTACTACCACTTGTGCATGCAAAGCAGACTTTAATGTGCCCAGCTGTTGAAATTCCCATGTTAGTTGCACATACATCTGGGATTTTCAATGGATGACATCAGTGAGATGCTTGTCTGTCACTGCTAGTGTACAGTCACCATCAATAAGTAAGTTTATTTCCACACTGTCATGATGTTATTTTCTGAATCTGTGCACACTCCAAGTTTATACTGCCTGATTGTAATTTACACTGTCCCAGAGCGTGACTCATCACATGTCCATGATGGAAATGAGAATTGACACACTGAAGTTATGTATTCGTAACAGTTGCAGTTCAAAATGGCTGCTGCCTGTCCTGCATGCAGGGGACTAATGTCAGTGAGCTCATTCCGCCGGCGTATGCCGTCATGGTGGTAGCCGGTCGGAACCGCGGTGGAACTCCTCATTGGCTAACGTTGACATCTAAGGCATACAGGGACCAATGACGATTACCGCTGGTGGTGACAGTGCAGACCACTGTGGCCGTGACTGCCATTTTCTACAGTGTATCTCACTTGACTCCTGATTCTCCAGCCATCAAGCCCTCCACTGAGTGTGCTGCTGTGTTGTGTTCCTGTGAGCCACAATGGTGCATGTTACAGGGGATAGGTCTCCCGCCTTCACATCGGAAGAACTAGAGAAACTTGTGGATGGTGTCCTACCCCTGTACACAAAGCTGTATGGGGTTCCAGAACAGCAGGTAGGTTGCATTATGGTATTATTAGTTGCTACATGGGTATGTAAGTGTGTCAGGATGTGTAGGCAGGATGTTCCAGTAGAGGGTGTACCTACGGATATGACTGCTAGGGATGTTGTGGAATTGTGAAGTCATGTATGATGCTGGTATGTGTAGTGTTTGTAGGCCTATGAATGTCGTAGGTTGTTAGGTCTACAATAATGTGCCTTTTCTTCTGTGTCTCCCATGCAGGTCAGCGCCCATCAGAAAAAAATATTTTGGAAAGCCATCACCAAGGAAGTGTGGACCCTAGGGGTCCATATCCGGTGAAGCACCCACTGTAGGAAGCAGTGGGAGGACCTGAGAGGCTGGGCCTGGAAGACCGCAAAGGCTCAGTTGGGGACGGCCTCCCAGCGAGGAAGGGGTGCCCGTCAGATCCTGAACCCCCTGATAGCCCGCATACTGGCGGTGGCCTACCCGGAGTTGGATGGGCGCTTGAGGGCAACACAGCAGACACAAAGGGGTGAGTCACAGAGTACATTTCCTGCACAGTTTGCTTTAGACTGGGAAGGTTGTGTAAGCCATGGGATTAAGGATGTTTACTGTAGCTATGACAGTTAATGTAGGTAGGATACTGTTGTACTGTGAACATTAGTAGCTGTGATAGGTGAGCATCTGTGCAACAAGTTGCCATGGCATTTGTTTAGTGTCAATTGTAGGATATGACATGGACATACAGGACCTTAAGTTGGTTCCAATACATGTATATTCATGTCCATTATGGGTGACACGGGTAGGTATAACAATGTACAAATGTCACTCCTGGACTGACTCCTCACATTAATGATCATGTATTCAAGAGCCCTTACAGTGTAGAGTAGTACCAGAGTGTAATTGTAGTGGTTCATAATTATGTATGCACATCGGAGTGTAGGCACAGTGGGTGTGGGTAAATGTCTATTTACATTTTGGAGAGTGCATTCAGGAAGGTTCAATGAGTCATGTCCGTTGGAATGTACAAATATGCAAGGGGGATTGGTATTGACCCTATGCTCCCATCTTTTTCACCCCCTCCCCTCCTATTTGTACTATCCTATCCTTGTGTGTATTAGCATCAGCAGGCGAAGGAGTAGGAGTACTGACGAGTGGGGAGTCTGCAGCCCATGGGACCCAGGTGGCAGAGACCACCAAAGCCGAGGGGACCAGTGGGTTGGAGGGTGAGGGTAGCACCACAGAGGAGACTGGAGCAGATACAACTGATTCTTCCTCCAATGGAAGCTCCCTGGCGGTGACGACACCTTCTGGGACCATTCCAGCACCATCCTCGTCTGCCACCCCCCTTACCAGCACAACCCTCCCAGTAGCTCCCCACCCTGTTGACCATGCCACTCACCCAGGAAGGCGGGTGTCTCCTTTGCCGCAGGCACCTCTGCCTCTGCTCCAGTCAGCCCTGCTGCCCTCAAAGCTGAAGCTATTGACCTCCTGAGGTCAATCTCTGTAGGGCAGTCAGCCATCATGAATGCCATCCAGGGCCTGGCATCCCAGATGCAGCAGACTGATGCCTACTTGGAGGGCATTCGTGGTGCCTTGACTGGCCTGCAGAGATCATTTCAGGCTCTGGCCTCTTCATTGATGGCAGCCAGTGTCCCTAGTGCTTCCGTCCTCCCTCCTGGGACCTGTGCCCCATCCCAAAGCCCTCTCCCATCTCCCAGCCAAGCCACACATACAGAGAAGCACTCACCCAAATCAACAGACAAGATACGCAAAGACAAACACAGGCACCACAAATCACATCACAAGCATGCACACACTCAACACACAAAAGCAGATACAACATCAGCCGCTACCTCCCCTGTCTCTCCCAGCACCTCCTCCCTTACAGTCACATCACCACTCACACCCGCCAGCACTGCATCCTCAATCCCAGTCCCTCAGTCACCACAACAGCAGACACTCATACATGCACCCCATGCATCACATCCACACTCACCACAACTGATACATGCAGCACACCCACCTTACATGTAGACACCACCCCAACATACATCCACACGACTTGTCTGTCCTCTCCTAGCCTCTCTTCCCCCCTCCTCCCAAGACACGTAAACGCTCGCACTCAGACACTCAACATTCCTCCACCTCACACATACATACTCTGCATACATCTGCACACATATCCAGCACACCTACACATCCTACTATCACTCCCTCTACCTCCACTCCCAAACCTGTTTCCCAATCCATCTCCCTTGTTCCTAAGATTCTATTCCTTGCCCACTTTGACCTGTTCTCTGAGCCTGTCCCACCCCGTGTTGCCCCTTGCCGTCATGGTTCCCTCCCCATGTCAAGCCCCTCCACCTCCAAGTCCTCCCATGACCCCCCTTCTACCACTGCTACCCCTCCACCCGCAAAAAAGCCTTCCCCTGTCACCAAAAAAAACCTGCCCCAAAACATAGATCCAAAGGGCCTGCCCCTCTGTCAAGAGCAAAGCTGAAACCCTCATCCCCTCCCAGACCAAAGCCAAAGGAGCTCCTTACCAAGCCAAAGCCCAAGGACCCCCCTCCCAAAAACAAACCCCCACCCCCATACCCTTTAGGTGCCTGCATTCCCCATTGATGCCCCTACCTTGTCAGGAGTCAAGTTGAGGCCCTTGACAGGCACAGTTGTGCCAGTTGGACATTGGACTGGCCTACGTGCCTTGGTGCTTTTTGGTGCACATTTACATTGCATTTGTTATTAATATATTTACACAACAGGATTCCTGTTGGTTTCCTTACCATACAGTTGTCGAGTCTTTTTGTTTTCTGGTGAGTTTCCATCCATCTATCATGCGCTGTACAATGTGCATTTCTAAGCATTTTTTCAGTCAGATTCACTGTTCTTTCTTGTATTTGGACATTGTATGTAGTGTTGTGTCTTTGTATTGGTTTGTGTGTCTCTGCTTGTTGGTGCTATTAGTGTGGTTGTGTAGTTGTCATCCGGGGTGTGTGCATGTGACGTGTGTGTTTGCCGTGGCTGTGTTTTCTGTGTGTGCGTCTCGGTACAGGTGTTGTGTTGCTTGTTTGCACATTGGAGTCCTTGCATGGTGCGCATGTTGTGTGTGGGTGTGTCATTCTCCCCTTCCCCCTTTGTGTGATCTGCAGGTGTACTCACCGATGGCGTCCTCAGTCACAGAGGAGGAATGCGAGGAAGAGAGCTGGGAAGATTTTCAAGGTGGCATTCCATGGCTTCCACAGAGTCGGCTGTATCCCTGGAGGTGAGTGGGTCCTATTCTGATTGCTGTTTCCGGCATGCTTTGGGTGGCGGGCATCCCGCCCCGGAAATTGTGGCCGTCTGCAGTCTCCTAATAGGGTGGGCGTTGCAGTGGCTACCGTCAGCCTGAGGATGGCTATCGCCGTTGGCGGCGGTCTGGCCGCACTGGCAGTACTGTCTGCAAACTGGCTTTGTTTCAGTGGGTTGACCGCTATGGTCGTAATATGGAGGTCTGCACTGTCAGCGGTCCGACCGCCATCGCCGGCGTAGCGGGACTGTTACTGCCAATGTCATAATGAGGGACAATGTCTCCTTCTAACAGGACATTCAGAAAGGTGATGGTTCAAATTCTGAAGTTAAAATCTAAGGGAACCATGTTGGAATGAGAATGTCCCCTGCATGGTGCCCTGCCCTATGTGCCCAACTGTGAGTATCTGGTATTCTTGGTTTTGATTTGGGCTGTAGTCTCACACTAGTCTAGTGTGTCTGCAGAGGGTAGGCCTGTCCATTGACGTGTGTGGTCTTGGACCTGTCCTGTGACCTAAGGGAGCACACCAAAGGGCATATTTAAGAAAGTTGGCGCTGCGCACACTGCAGCGCCTCTTTTCTTGTGCCCCTTAGCACCCCTCTAATGCCACCATGTGTGCACTGTATTTATAATACAGCACACAATGGCGGTAGTTAGGAAATGCTAGTCCAGAGCTCTGAGCAGGCTTTAAAAGTGCTGAAAGTAATGACGCAAAGAAATCTCTTAGATTTCTTTGCGCCATTCTTTCATCCCCCATAACTGGGAAATGCCCCCTTTGCATACATCCTGGTGCAGGCATAATGTAGGGCAAAGGGTTACAAAGTAGCACAAGGCATGCATTGCACCACTTTGTAAATATGGTGCTGGGATTTTGACCTCGTTGGGCCACATTAGCATAAAAAAAAATAGCACTAATGTGGTGCAAAGAGGCGCTAGGGGCTCTTAAATATGCCCCCAAGTGTGCTTTCATTTGGCTGATAATGGACTACTCAGGGGATATGGATGCCTTGATATGGACAAACTGATAAGTGCAGGACGCTACAGATACGGACAGACCACAAGGAACTTTATAACATGCACCGCCTCGCTCAAACACTGAGTACTACCTACCATACCAAAGACTGGGTTTCTTGACCGATTACCAGGACACTTAACTGGCTACATTTCCTTACAACTTACCCTGGAAACTGCTTTTTCATACCTCCCATTGAGAAAGCCCCAGGCCTGTGCACCACTCAAGGGGCAAAACACAGGTTGGCTGCTCAATTGTTTCCATGTTCCATAATCACACCTTGGAGCATACTTTTACACTACAGTGTTATTTTCTGTATAGACCAGAACTGAAAGAGAATCAGTACCTGTCTAATTAGCTTTGTCACCTATCTCTTCATGTACTTTACTTCAATGGGTTAGGTGTTTCTCATTTTGTTGACTGCTGAACACGCATTCATTCCCAATCAACAAGAATAGCAACCCTGGGACCTCCACTCCTTCTTTTGGTTTCTACTGATAACAGACTACTTTCTGTCATGGATTAGCATGTAGAGCAGGGGTGGCAGAATACCATGTTTTGTGAATCACTAGTAGTAACCAGACCTTTTTATGCCGGTTACTTGAGTGCAAGACTGTTGGCCCTCTAGAAAAGTGTTGCTTATGTATTGCTGGAGTCTTGATCAAGATCTTTGTGCTACCACCCAAAGTGTATATTTTGCATGAGTGTGTAAGTGGCCTGTGCGCTAACCACAGTGTATGAGTGAACTAGAGTCATTGAGGCCTCTGGGTTCCATTTTTGAAGCCTTGTTTGTTGTTGTGCACAAGACGGGGGTGGGGTTGTTTTCCCAGACATTGGAAATGTATTGCTAGCATTCCTGAAACTGACGAGACGGGACCTAGATACTGACATGAGGAGACAGGAGATAAGACCCCCTTATAAATTCAGTTAGGTCCTTTTGCTGAGAGGGGCTGCTAATTAGTCTTCCTACAGCATTGCGATTTGGTAGATAGTGGACTGCAGTACCTGTTGTTCTGTGTGAGAAGGGTCCTTTAGACAGAGCCAGCCATTTGTCTGTTCCCCTGATCACTGCTCATTTGTTGACAGGTAGACACAGAAATAGACACCTCTTTGTGCCTCTGTTGTGGGTGCTCCATGCTGGAGTCTTCCCTGCTGTGGGGAACATCACTCTACACAAAGGTTGAGTTTGGAGAATGGCTTGAAAAGGAGAACCATCCCAAATCAGTATTGAAAGTGCAGAGAATCCACATCCCTGGTCTGCTTTTACTATAAATGTGGGTGCCACTGACCCACTTTCATCTCCAAGTTCTCCTCAGTCAAGGAAGGGAATGCTCCACGGAGTACACTGAAGAAGCCAAACCTATGGGCAGAAGCATCTAGAAGCCATCTTGCTACTGAGAGAGAGAAGGAGTCTGCCAGGCCTGAAAGTGTCAGAGTAGCTTCATCCCTAGTGTTGTGTTGTTCAGTGGTCAAAGAAACACAGAGAAGAGCGGCCTGTAGGCAGCAGTCAGGTTTCAGGCGGGAAACGCAGACAGTTGTCATCGCTGATACCTTCAAGAAGTTGCACCCCAGGAAGAACATGCCACCTTTTAGAAGCCGTGCCTGAGGTGGAATGTACTACCATCCAGAGGTTGTACCCAAGACGGCTTGTGCCTCCCGCAGGTACCTGTGCCTAGGTGGATTGTGTCACTGCCATCAAAGAATGTGCCATATGTGAACTCTGCCATGGCACTCAAAATTCCTGACCACTGACTCCTGGCAACCTCCCCACTGCACCTCACCTGCAGTTGAGATAAGCATCCACCATTCACCTAGAGACATCACCCGTAAGGCTGCGGCTTGTACTGTTGTTCTGATGAGGCTTTCTTACATATTGTGGGCTGACCCACCGGCTGGTGCATCTTCTCCCTCAAGCAGGTACAAAGAGAGAAGCCTACTGCAAGCTCATACCAGCTGCGGGAAACAGGCTGTGAAGCCTGCGCTGTGGTGTGACTGTGTTAAACAGAGGTTTGCTGAGTGACTGTGCACTACGAACTGAACTCCTGGGTAAGCTGCACCTAAACCTAGATACATGCGTAAGTGAGACTCTAATCACAGGGTATGAACAGCCTAGACAAAGACATGGGGAATACCCATGAGAGGGAGGCTGTTTGGTGCACAATGCAAGGCACAGTGTCCCACTGCCAGAACATGATTTGCAACTGTTTCCTTTACTGTAGATTTGAGTTTTAAGTGTGTACATTGAAATTCTGCTTCCATGAAATCTAATGTAAGCTCTTGGAATAATTTTGCAAGCTAACAGAATGTTTGCATGAAAATGTATTTTCTGGTATTCACATTGTGTTAGCCAGATAATATTTTTTTCCATTCTCTGTAGTGTTCACAATGGCTAAGGCTGCTTGCAGGTTGACCCTGTGCAGGTTTTATGCTGGAGGAATTAAAGAGATACAAGAGTTGTGGCTTCAGTGTGCTTTCTAATAAACTAATAGAAGTATTGCTTTCAGTTCTGTGTTGCGAAATTCAGAATCCGCAAACATTAGCCCTATTTACTCCAAAGGGTTTGTAAGGCAAAAAGGTAAAATAGACTGTAGCAACTACAGTGAACCAAGAAGATCAAACATGTCAAATGGGGATCCAATTTGATGCTGTTTGGCATAGAGGTGCATGGGAGGTTTTACACACCTCAGCAAATGTCTTAAAGGAATAAATAATGCTGCAATGCAGCTTGCCACAAGGTACTTAAGCACTGTAAGCTAGTATTTTGGAGATGTGGGATGAAACTATTTGATGTGTATTAGGTTTTCACTCCCATCTCATTTTAGCCATTATTAGACATTATGGGGGTCATTCTAACCCTGGCGGTCGGTGATAAAGCGGCGGCCAACCCGCAAACAGGCCGGCGGTCCAAAAAATGGAATTCTAACCCTGGCGGGAACCGCCAACACAGGCCACCACCTCCGACCGCCACGGCGGGACCGACAAACAGCGTGGCGGTCACCGCCAACAGGCAGGCGGCAGACAATGTACCGCCCACCCTATCACAACTCACCAATCCGCCACCTTTTCCGGGGCGGGAGCCCCGCCGATAAAAACACGGCGGAAACAGACTACGAACGGGAAAACGCTCACCTCTACACACTCCACGAGGAAGGAGGACAGCATGGAGCCCGAATTACACATCCTACCAGCTATTGTCTACCTGCTCATCTACCAGGAGTATGAACGCCGGCGCAGACGACAACGGTGAGTACTGCACCTACGACACAGGCGAGGGGGGAGGAGGAAAGCTTACGGGCACACACATGCGCCATACACCCACCCCCCCACCACAAATACCTACACCCCAATGCCGAGCAACAAGTCAGAGTGACACCACACAAACCCCCCGGAATAATGCAAAGACACAATTGAAATGATCTATAAAATATATGTATAAATAGCTCCATTGAAGGAATGGCAAATATGCCATATAAAAGATACAAAAATAAGGAATGAACATAGTCAACAATATATCCTTGGTCAAAAAGTCCTGCACATTCCGTCAAAGTTCCATAGTCTGTGGGCCAATGTGCACAAACACATGGGCAAAGCCCACACAGGAGACCAGATACCATTGGAGAGAACACTGCCGGGGCATCAGATGATAAAACTACAGGCACCTCAGGGGGAAGGGAAGGGGGGGCACCTCAGCCACATAAGTCCACGACGCCAGATCCACGAGGGGCCTCCATGCCCACTGTCCCATCCTGGGGAGTGCAAAGCCACAGTCTCACAAGTCCCTACAGTGGGAGGCTTGCCCACTGTCCCATCCTGGGGAGTGCAAAGCCACAGTCTCTCAAGTCCCTACAGTGGGAGGCTTGCCCACTGTCCCATCCTGGGGAGTGCAAAGCCACAGTCTCACAAGTCCCTACAGTGGGAGGCTTGCCCACTGTCCCATCCTGGGGAGTGCAAAGCCACAGTCTCTCAAGTGTCTACAGTGGGAGGCTTGCCCACTGGACCATCCTGGGGAGTGCAAAGCCACAGTCCATCAGATGGATTACCGACTCCACTGTTATTGGAGGAGGCATGGTGCCCAGAGTGCTTCCTAAAGCCCTGCTCGACACAGAACCGGCACTGTCAATGGGCCAGCGGTGCTTGAGATGAAGGGCCCAGCGGAGCGGTGCTTGAGACGGCGGGGCCCAGCGGAGCGGTGCTAGAGATGAAGGGCCCAGCTGAGCGGTGCTTGACAGGAAGGGCCCGGCGGAGCGGTGCTTGAGACGGCGGGGCCCAGCGGAGCGGTGCTTGAGATGAAGGGCCCAGCGGAGCGGTGCTTGAGATGAAGGGCCCAGCGGAGCGGTGCTTGAGATGAAGGGCCCAGCGGAGCGGTGCTTGAGACGGCGGGGCCCAGCGGAGCGGTGCTTGACAGGAAGGGCCCAGCGGAGCGGTGCTTGAGACGGTGGGGCCCAGCGGAGCGGTGCTTGACAGGAAGGGCCCAGCGGAGCGGTGCTTGACAGGAAGGGCCCAGCGGAGCGGTGCTTGAGACGGCGGGGCCCAGCGGAGCGGTGCTTGAGATGAAGGGCCCAGCGGAGCGGTGCTTGAGACGGCGGGGCCCAGCGGAGCGGTGCTTGACAGGAAGGGCCCAGCAGAGCGGTGCTTGAGACGGCGGGGCCCAGCGGAGACAGGAAGGGCCCAGCGGAGCGGTGCTTGACAGGAAGGGCCCAGTGGAGCGGTGTTTGTCAGGAAGGGCCCAGCGGTGCGTGCGTGACAGGAAAGGCCCAGCGGTGTGGTGCTTGAGACGGCGGGGCCCAGCGGAGCGGTGCTTGAGATGAAGGGCCCAGCGGAGCAGTGCTTGAGATGAAGGGCCCAGCGGAGCGGTGCTTGACAGGAAGGGCCCAGCGGAGCGGTGGTTGAGACGGCGGGGCCCAGCGGAGCGGTGCTTGACAGGAAGGGCCCAGCGGAGCGGTGCTTGACAGGAAGGGCCCAGCGGTGCGGTGCGTGACAGGAAGGGCCCAGCGGTGCGGTGCTTGAGACGGCGGGGCCCAGCAGAGCGGTGCTTGAGATGAAGGGCCCAGCGGAGCGGTGCTTGAGATGAAGGGCCCAGCGGAGCGGTGCTTGAGACAGCGGGGCCCAGCGGAGCGGTGCTTGAGATAAAGGGCCCAGCGGAGCGGTGCTTGAGACGGCGGGGCCCAGCGGTGCGGTGCTTGGGATGAAGGGCCCAGCGGAGCGGTGCTTGAGATGAAGGGCCCAGCGGAGCGGTGCTTGAGACGGCGGGGCCCAGCGGAGCGGTGCTTGACAGGAAGGGCCCAGCGGAGCGGTGCTTGACAGGAAGGGCCCAGCGGAGCGGTGCTTGACAGGAAGGGCCCAGCGGAGCGGTGCTTGACAGGAAGGGCCCAGCGGAGCGGTGCTTGAGACGGCGGGGCCCAGCGGAGCGGTGCTTTAGATGAAGGGCCCAGCGGAGCGGTGCTTGAGATGAAGGGCCCAGCGGAGCGGTGCTTGAGACGGCGGGGCCCAGCGGTGCGGTGCTTGAGATGAAGGGCCCAGCGGTGCTTGAGACGGCGGGGCCCAGCGGAGCGGTGCTTGAGAGGAAGGGCCCAGCGGAGCGGTGCTTGAGACGGCGGGGCCCAGCAGAGCGGTGCTTGACAGGAAGGGCCCAGCGGAGCGGTGCTTGACAGGAAGGGCCCGTTCAGCGGTGCTCCTCCCGGCGGGGCCCTGTTCAGTGGTGCTCCTCCCGGCGGGGCCCTGTTCAGCGGTGCACCTCCCGGCGGGGCCCTGTTCAGTGGTGCTCCTCCCGGCGGGGCCCTGTTCAGCGGTGCTCCTCCCGGCGGGGCCCGTTCAGCGGTTCTTGTCCCGGCGGGGCCCTGTTCAGCGGTGCTCCTCCTGGCGGGGCCCTGTTCAGCGGTGCTCCTCCCGGCAGGGCCCGTTCAGCGGTTCTTGTCCCGGCGGGGCCCTGTTCAGCGGTGCTCCTCCCGGCGGGGCCCTGTTCAGCGGTGCTCCTCCCGGCGGCGCCCTGTTCTGCGGTGCTTGTCCTGTGTGTCTAGGGAGCCAGACCTGGGCAAGACTTCCCGCTCATTCACCATCGGAACTTGCAGTCGCGGCGCCCTCCTGTGATGGAGTCCTGGGCCCGTGGGTGTCGTCCGTCACACCCGGAATGGGGCTGGTGGGGCCCTCCTGGGCAGCTCGCCTGCTGCCTGACTTCTCCACCCTGCTGCCCTTGCCCTCCTTCGCTGGAGCTCTGTGGCCCTTGCCTCCCTTGGATGATGTGGCAGGTGACGGGGCAATGCTACTGTCCTTGGTGGCAGCCGTCTCAGGCTTGTCGCGCCGGGCCTTCTTCTTTTTTGTCCTCTTCCCAGGGGGGGGGGCTGGCTGTCCCCTTGCTGCTGGCCGATGTTCCTGTCCTAGGATCTGGTGGACTCCAATAGCCCTGCACTATGGTCACAGTAGATGCAGGGCTGGTGGTGGCTGAGGTGCTTTTTTTACTCTTACCAGATGGAGGGGGTGGGTCAGGGATTGGAATGAGCTCAAGGTTGGAAAGGAAAACGACTTGGGAAGGACAGGGATGGGTAGCTGTAGTGGGTATGGGAGTGGAGGAAGAGGATGTGGTTGTAGGAGAGTCAAGTGTGCTGTCTTTGGGTGCAGGTGCTTGTGACGGAGGCTGTCGTGAGGTGGATGGCTGTTAGGTGGGTGGCTGCCTGCGTTTGTGTGCTTTGGAAGAGGGGGTGACAGACACACTGGGAGAGGACACAGGGGACGTGTAAATGGCAGTGAGGGTGGTGACTGCACGTGTGCGGACTGTAATGGAGGGTGTGCTGGTGATGGAAGTACTGGCTGATGGTGGTGTGCATGCAGGTGTGAGTGGAGACGTCACAAGGCGGGAGGAGGGAGATGAGGAGGTGGGGGACACAGAGGTGGTAGTGACTGTTGGCATGTCTGCATCTGGATGTTGCTTGGGTGAATGCTTGTGGTATCTGTGGTGCTTATGTCTGGATGAGGTGGCCTTGGGTGTAGAGGTGTGTGCAGGCTGGTCTGATGGTGTGGATGGGATCGGCAGAGGAACAGGAGACTGGGACTGGGTGGAGGGAGTCAGAAGAGGGAGGCTGGAGACAGGGACAATGGCTGCCGTCAGTGCTGAGGCCAGAGCGTTGAACGATCGCTGATGGGCAGCCTGACCCGAATGAATGCCCTCCAGGTATGCATTGCTCCGATGCACCTCCCTTTCTACACCCTGGATGGCATTCAAAAGGGTAGACTGCCCAACAATGAGTGTCCTGAGGAGGTCAATGACCTCCTCACTGAGGGCAGCAGGGGTAACTGGGGCAGGGCCTGAGGTGCCTGGGGCGAAGGAGATCCCGCCTTCCTGGCCGAGCGGGCACGGAGCGAAGGCTGAGGGGATGCTGGGAGGGCGGGGCTGGTGCGCTGGGTGGCGGCTGTACCTGTTGTGGCGGTGGGCACGGATGTTGCCGCCACCGCTAGGGAGCTCCCTTCCGAGGACGTGTCGGTGTCGCTGACGTCTCCACGGGTCCCCGTTGTGGAGCTCCACTCGCCCTCCGTCTCACTGGTGTACTCAGAGTCTGTTGTATGGCCCTCCGGGGCCATGTGAGATGCAGCTCCCTCGTGTGCCGATGCCACTTCTCCTCCGCCTGATGATGCTAATGCACACATGAACAGGAAGACAAAGAAAATGGGGGGGGGGGAGAAATGAAGACAGGTTGAGTGCATGCATTGGCAACACTGTTGGCGGAGAGGACAGACACAGAAGCCCCCTGAACTAGGCCGCGCAATGGGGGTACACTACTCAGTTATTGTGACTAGGCCTACGGGTCTATGGACGACAAATGCACACATGGGTGGGGCCGGACCATGGGTAGCTGTACTTGGCACCCTACAGAGGTGGGGGGCGGGGGCACAGGGCCGTGTCTAACGGAGGGGCCTAGCCTACAGAATGCGCCCTGGCCTGGAGATAGCCACAGCCCTCCTCCCCCACCCAGACACCTTCACTGCGCGCAAAGATAGCAGAATGTGCTGATACTCACCCCCTTGTGTCTGCTGTGATGTCCTCTCGCGCCCATCCAAATCGGGGTAGGCCACCGCCAGGATCCGGGACATCAGGGGGGTCAATTGGCGGCTGGCACCCCTCCTACGTTGGGAGGCCATCCCCAGCAGAGACTCGGCGGTCTTTCTGGTCCCGCGGTGGATGTCCTCCCACCTCTTTCGGCAGTGGGTGCCCCGTCTGTTGTGGACCCCCGGGGCCCGGACGTCCTTGGCGATGGCACGCCAAATGTCGATCTTCTGATGGGCGCTGACCTATGTGACATGTACAGGGTGGTAAAGGAAATCGCATCAGTTTTCTGCCTGGTCAATGTGAGTGCCCCCCCCCCTCCCCAACCTTGCCATGTGGCACATGCTCTCATCTTTCGTGCGTTGCACTCCTCATTCGCTCCCCTCCCCACCATCTTACATACACCCCACTCAACACAGGCATAGCCCATTCAACGTGCACCCTGTGTACTAATCTGTTAGTCTGGAGGACCGTAGAGTAGCGCATACTGGGGGAGGACCCCATCAACAAGTTTCTCCAATTCTTCGGAAGTGAAGGCAGGGGCCCTTTCCCCAGTCGCAGCAGCCATTGTATCTCCCAGACCGAGGTCACAGCAGCTCTTGCAGTATAGGTCCTCTCCTGTGGATGATCAGGTCTCGAGTGATTAATCAGATAGAAAATGGCGGTCACGCCCCGCGGCGGTGCGTACCGCGGCGGTGCGTACCGCGACCGCCGGCGCACATCGTCATTGGCTCCTGAGACCCATAGGGTTCAATGTTAACCAATGCTGCTTTGCGCCGCGGTCTTCGACCGCCTACCGCCACGGAGTGCCACGCCAGCGCAGTGACCTCACATCCCACTGTCACACTTCATAGGTCAGGCAGCCGCCATTTCAAGGGCCCACATGGCATGATTTCTACTGCGTCACACAGGCCTAGGCCTTGCATTGCCACTCATACAAGCCGTTCCATGCATAGCGATTCGTGTACTGTGCAAGCTGTGTGAACTAACCTGTGGGTTGCTTGACTCTGTGCTCCATGTTGTCCTTCCTAGGCACCGTCCGCTGGGACTTGCGAGGAGAAGGATGAATCCTCCCGTGTACCGACCGCTGGTGGACCTGTCGACAATGGAAGAACGACATATCATACTTACATACCGGCTTTACAGAGCAACTATACATGAACTATGTGCCCAGCTGGAGCCAGACCCGATCTCCCCCATCCGCCAACCCACAGCGATTCCCCCTCTGGTGCAGGTTCTGTCAGTACTCCATTTTTTGGCAAGTGGGTCTTTCCAGACAACAGTGGCCATATCATCTGGGATGTCTCAGCCTATGTTTTCTAAGGTTTTGTCCAGAGTGTTGTCTGCCCTGATGAAATACATGCAGAGCTACAATATTTTCCCTGAGGTGGGCGAATTGTCTACAGTGAAGGGTGATTTCTATGCCCTTGAACATATCCCCAACATCATTGGTGCCATTGATGGGACCCATGTGGCTTTGGTTCCCCCCAAAGAAAGTGAGCAGGTGTACCGAAACAGAAAAAGTTATCATTCGATGAATGTCCAGGTGGTCTGTTTGGCTGACCAGTACATCTCCCATGTAAATGCCAAGTTCCCTGGGTCAGTGCATGACGCGTATGTCATGCGAAATAACAGCATCCCTTATGTGATGGAACAGCTACAGAGACACCGTGTGTGGCTAATTGGTGACTCTGGTTACCCCAACCTGTCGTGGCTACTGACCCCAGTGAGGAATCCCCAGACCAGGGCAGAGGAACGGTACAATAAGGCCCATGGGCGATCTAGAAGGATCATAGAAAGGACCTTCGGGGTCCTGAAGGCCAGGTTTAGGTGTCTGCATATGACAGGGGGATCCCTCATGTACTCACCAAAGAAGGTGTGCCAGATCATCGTGGCCTGCTGTATGCTTCACAATCTTGCATTGCGACGCCAGGTGCCTTTTCTGCAGGAGGATGGTCCAGATGGTGGTGTTGTTGCAGCTGTGGAGCCTGTGGAGAGTGAAGAGGAGGAAGACGACGGGGACGACACGGACAACAGGGATACAGTCATACGACAATACTTTCAGTAGCACACAGGTAAGAAACAGCCACCCCAATTTACATTTACTTGAGGCCTCATGCGTATCCACTGTCTGTGTTTCCCCCCAGTTCCTGTTGACTAATTTGTGACTTTCCCTTCCCTTTTCAGAGCTGTATGACCCACTGCCTGACTTCAGCTTTGTTTGCCCATGGACTAAAGCTTATTGAAATTGGTATGTTGTCATCACAAAGTAACTGGACATTATTGAACCGTTATGTGTAATACATTTGTTAAGAATACAAGCAGACTCCTGTTTATTTAAGTGGAATAAGTGATTTATTTTAAGTGCTACATATAGGTAAATGATTGGGAAGCGGGGATGGGTGGGGGTGGAGTAATGTCCATGGCAGAGTCCAGTTCTCAGTCGCACAGGTGCATTGTCCATATGCCTGTGGAAGGATGGAGCAGGGGCAGTTCAAGGTTGGACAGGGTGACAATGTGGGACAGTGGGATGACATCAGGGGGTATCTTAGGCTGGTGGGGGTCTTGCAATCCTACTCTGTCTTCTTGTGAGATCTCAGGTTCCGCTTGCGGGGTGGTTCTTCTTCTGCAGGAGGTGGGGTTCTGGTGGCCTGTCGTTGTGTGGGGGCCTCCTGTCCACTAGCGCCGGCGGAGGTGGTAGGCTGTTCCTGGCCTGGGCTAGTGACAGGGGCCCTTTGGGGTACCACATGGTCCCGCAATGTGGTGACGATCTGGGTAAGGGCCAGGACGATGGTCCCCATTGCGGAACCGATGTTCCTCAGTTCCTCCCTGAACCCCATGTACCGTTCCTCCTGCAGTTCCTGGATCTCCTGGAACCGGGCCAGTACCGTCGCCATCGTCTCCTGGGAGCAGTGGTATGCTCCCATGATGGAGGAGAGGGCCTCTTGGAGAGTCGGTTCCCCGGGCCTGTCCCCCCCCCTGTCGCACAGCAGCCCTCCCAGTTCCCCTGTGTTCCTGGGCCTCTGTCCCCTGGACGGTGTGCCCACTACCACTGCCCCCAGGTCCCTGTTGTTGTTGGGGTGGTGGGTCAACCTGGGTGCCCTGTAGTGGTGGACACACCGCTGATTTACGTGCCCTGGAGACAGAGGCATGGGCCCGCTGGGTGGGAGCTGTGCTGGTGTTCCCAGAGGGGGTTGGGTCTGGTGTAGCCTGTGGCTGTCTGTGGGGAACCGACTGTCCAGAGGTCCCCGATGGGCCGGGCTGGTCGTCTGGCTCCAGGGAGACAGAGCTGCTGTCATCGCTGGGGGGCTCTTCTGGGGGTGGGATGGACATCTCTGGACCCTCCGTGGCGGTGTGGTGGCGTTCGGGTCCTGCAGGGGTATAAAGGTATGGTTATTGCTTCTGTGTGTGGCATTTCGTGTGATGGGTGGGTGTCCGTGTACCCATGTGCAGGCATTTCCTTGTGGGGGCTTTTGTGAGGGTGGCTTGTGGGGGTGATGTGTTTGTGCAGTGGGCATGCTTTGGTGATGGCTGTCCATGCTTTGGGGTCGCATGCAGGGCTTGGTGTTGGGATGGGTGGGTTGTGATGGTGAGCCTTTTGCTAGGGGTTGGTGTGATGGGGGTGGGGGTATGATTTGGCATGCAGGTGGGGTGGGGGTGGGAAGCAGTAGTGAGGATTTGCCTTACCAGAGTCCATTCCTCCGCCTACTCCTGCGAGGCCCTCTGGATGCAGGATGTGCAAGACTTCCTCCTCCCACGCGGTAAATTCTGGGGGAGTAGGTGGGGGTCCGCCGCCAGTCTTCTGCACCGCAATGTTGTGCCTTGATACCATGAAACGCACCTTCCCCCGTAGGTCGTTCCATCTCTTCCTGATGTCCTCCCGATTGCGTGGATGCTGTCCCACCGCGTTAACCCTGTCCACTATCCTTTGCCATAGCTCCATCTTCCTGGCAATTGTGGTGTGCTGCACCTGTGCCCGGAAGAGCTGGGGCTCTACACGGACTATTTCCTCCACCATGACCCTGAGTTCGGCGTCACTGAACCTGGGGTGTCTTTGGGGTGCCATGGGGTAGTGTGGTTGAGGTGTGGGGTGGCGTTTGTGGTGATGAGTGTGGTGCATGTGGTGGTGTGTGGTGTTTGGTGCGTGGATTCTGTGTGGGTGATGGTGTTGTGTGCCTCTGTGTTGTGGGATTCTCTATTCTGTGCTCTGTCTCTAACCTTCGTCAATGATTTCAGGTCGTAGGGGCTTGTGGGTGATGTGGGTGTGTGTTTTATATTGTGTTGGGTGTGTGGGAGTGCTGTTAGTATGTGTATCAGGTGTGTGTATTTCGAACTGACCAATGTGGCTGAGTTTTCTATGGGTGTGTGTATTTTGACCGCGGCGGTGTGTACCGCCAATGGAATACCGCGTTTGAAAGACCGCCGCGTGGATTTGTGGGTCGGAATGGTATGGGCGTATTTCTGTTGGCGTGACGGTGGAGGTTTGATCAGCGCCATTTTTTCGCTGACCTTTGGTGTGGCGGATTTTTGAGGATGTCGGGTTTTTGGCGGTTTGCCAGTTGCGGGTCAGAAAGACCGTGGCGGTTTACCGCGGCCGCGGTGGTGTTATGGCGGTCTTCTGACCGGCGGTAAGCGCCTTTTACCGCCGAGGTCAGAATGACCCCCTATGACACTAAGGGCCTGATTCTAACTTTGGAGGACGGTGTTAAACCGTCCCAAAAGTGGCGGATATACCACCTACCGTATTACGAGTTCCATAGGATATAATGGACTCGTAATACGGTAGGTGGTATATCCGCCACTTTTGGGACGGTTTAACACCGTCCTCCAAAGTTAGAATCAGGCCCTAATTGTTAAACACATGAGGCCCTATTCACAAACTGCAGTTTGTGGTACCTTACTAGAAATACAATAGCATTACTAAAGTACTACAAAATGCTATTCACAAACCTAGAAGTGTAAATATCCATCTCCTCCTGTCATATCTTTTCTATGGGGAGATCCTCACACATTTAGGCCCAGATTTAAGAGAGTTTAGCGCTGCCTTAGCATCATTTGTTCAATGCTAAGGCGGCGCTAAGGTGGCCTTTTCCCCACACCAAATTTACAAATTGGCGCAATGCATGCATTGCGCTACTTTGTACCCTTTGTGCTACATTATGCATGTGCCATGCATAATGTATTTAAAGGGGGCTTTCCCCCGTTAGGGGGCCAAAAAATGGTGCAAAGAAATCTAAGAGATTTTTTTGGCACTTTTAACGCATGCTCAGAGCAGGCATTAAAAGGGGGCACATCATTGTTTACAATGGGCCCCTATGTACTGTTCAGGGTTAGCTCCAAAATTTGGCGCTAACACTGAACAGCATGGGAATAGCGTCAAATCTGTTGACGCTATTGCACCCTACTCTGGGCTACGGTGTGCCGTGTCTTAGATACAGTGCACACATAGTGGCGGTAGGGGGCACTAAGGGGCACAAGAAAATTTGCGCTGCACTGGGTGCATCGCCACTTTCCTTAAATCTGCTCCACAGTACTTAGTAGTAAATGTGGGAAGGACTGGGGGTGGGGGGGGATTGGTTCAAAAAAGTTTATACTTAACTACTGAAAGGGAGGGATCAGGGAGGAGTAAGGAGGGATGTAGATAGGGCCAGGGAGAGGTTTAGGGCGTGACATGCACCCACCCAGGAAAGAGTAAGCATATTGCTATTCACAAAAGCAGATTAAGGGTAGACATAGATTACTACTATGCAGAGCAACACCAGGGACCCGAAACCACCGACATACTAAATTAACTAGGTACACGAGTGGGGGGATGGAGGGGGGAGTTTGATCCTTTCAAGTGGAGGTCCACTATACTGAGATGTCAAGAGACTCTTCTATGCTCTTATAAAAGACTTGGGCCCATATTTATACTTTTTGACGCAAAACTGCGCTAACGCAGTTTTGCGTGAAAAAAATTAGCGCTGGCTAACGCCATTCTGAAGCGCCATGCGGGCACCGTATTTATTGAATGACGTTAGCCGGCGTTAGCCGCCGTCTGGTGTGCGTTAAAAAAAACGACGTACACCAGGCAGCGCCGGCGTAGGGGGATATGGGGCTTGGGCGTCAAGAAATGGGGCATGTCAGGTTGAGGCAATTTTTTCGCCTCAACCCGATTTGCGCCATTTTTTTTCACTCCCAACCCCCATAGAAATGACTCCTGTCTTAGCAAAGACAGGAGTCATGCCCCCTTGCCCAATGGCCATGCCCAGGGGACTTATGTCTCCTGGCCATGGTCATTGGGCATAGTGGCATGTAGGGGGGCACAAATCAGGCCCCCCTATGCCACAAAAAAAAATTAAAAAAAACACTTACCTGAACTTACCTTAATGTCCCTGGGATGGGTCCCTCCAGCCTTGGGTGTCCTCCTGGGGTGGGCAAGGGTGACAGGGGGTGTCCCTGGGGGCATGGGAGGGCACCTCTGGGCTCCTTCAGAGCCCACAGGTCCCTTAACGCCTGCCTTTTGCAGGCGCTAAAAAACGGCGCAAAAGCGGCCGTACGTCGGGGCATATTTATACTCCGTTTGCGCCGGAATTGCGTCGTTTTTTTGACGCAATTTTGACGCAAAACTAACTCCATATTTATACTTTGGCGTTAGACGCGTCTAGCACCAAAGTCCATGGAGTTAGCGTCATTTTTTAGCGTGGACACCTACTTTGCGTTAATTATATGCAAGGTAGGCGTTCCCGTCTAAAAAATCGACTCCGAGGCATGTGCGTCGGATTTATACTCCCGGCAAAAATCACGCCCGGGAGTGGGCGGGTCAAAAAAATTTACGTACGGCCGCTTTTGCGCCGTTTTTTAGCGCCTGCAAAAGGCAGGCGTTAAGGGACCTGTGGGCTCTGAAGGAGCCCAGAGGTGCCCTCCCATGCCCCCAGGAACACCCCCTGTCACCCTTGCCCACCCCAGGAGGACACCCAAGGCTGGAGGGACCCATCCCAGGGACATTAAGGTAAGTTCAGGTAAGTATTTTTTTAAAAAAAATTTGTGGCATAGGGGGGCCTGATTTGTGCCCCCCTACATGCCACTATGCCCAATCACCATGCCCAGGGGACAGAAGTCCCCTGGGCATGGCCATTGGGCAAGGGGGCATGACTCCTGTCTTTGCTAAGACAGGAGTCATTTCTATGGGGGTTGGGAGTCGTAAAAAATGGCGCAAATCGGGTTGAGGCGAAAAAATTGCCTCAACCTGACTTGCCCCATTTCTTGGCGCCCAAGCCCCATATCCCCCTACGCCGACGCTGCCTGGTGTACGTCGTTTTTTTTAACGCACACCAGACGGCGCCGGCGGCTAACGCCGGCTAACGTCATTCAATAAATACGGCGCCCGCATGGTGCTTCAGAATGGCGTTAGCCGGCGCTAATTTTTTTGACGCAAAACTGCGTTGGCGCAGTTTTGCGTCAAAAAGTATAAATATGGGCCGTCATTTTTTTTTACCCGCCCACTCCCGGGCGTGAATTTTGCCCGGGAGTATAAATCCGACGCACATGCCTCGGAGTCGATTTTTTAGACGGGAACGCCTACCTTGCATATAATTAATGCAAAGTAGGTGTCCACGCTAAAAAATGACGCTAACTCCATGGACTTTGGCGCTAGACGCGTCTAACGCCAAAGTATAAATATGGAGTTAGTTTTGCGTCGAAATT
The DNA here is from genome assembly GCF_031143425.1 of Pleurodeles waltl. Lineage (NCBI taxonomy): Eukaryota > Metazoa > Chordata > Amphibia > Caudata > Salamandridae > Pleurodeles > Pleurodeles waltl. Next base: position 44,311,853 of record NC_090441.1, read on the forward strand.
GCGTCAAAAAAAACTACGCTATTCCGGCGCAAACGGAGTATAAATATGCCACTTGATCCATAGAGTCCTCAGTAGATACCTATGCAAAAGCTATGATCCAATAATGCTACGAGTTGAATGTAAAACAATGATAGTTTTTAGACCAATGGATACAAGATTTCAAAATAATCTGACAAGATATGTTATCGTTGAATTGTGGGGCCCGCCTTGGGGAGATTGCATTGTTTGTGTTGTACTGAAAACCAATAAAATAAGTTTAAAAACAAAATTGCTATTCACAAACTTCGCCTCTAACGATACTACAGCACAAAAGGGACCCAAACAGAAGTAAATTACTACAGCTCAGAGCTGGAGTAAGTCCAGCACCACACGTGTCCAACCACTGCAACACCATCCCACACAAAATAATAGTGGTTGAAATTCCCATAGGAAATAATGTTATAAAATATGATTTTTAAAAAGTTAAAAATAGAAATACATATAATTTCATGTTAAAAATATCTATAAATGTATTTATGTATTTATAAAATATTTTAACAACCTTTTTTGAATCTGTACAATAAAGGAACATTAATTTTTAGGGTATGTTTGTACTTTAGGTGGAAATGTATTTTTAATTTAACTTCAGAAAAATAATTTTTATTTAATTTACTATACTTAAAGATTTAAATCTAAAAGGTAATAGTGCTTTAGTATTTTTTATTTTGTTCCACATCTAAAAATAAATGTATAAAATTAATTTACATTAGTATTTAACACACAAATATTTGAATAACATTCTGGAGTTAATTAACCTTTGTTATTTTTCTTGACCCTTTACCGCAGAGGTACTGCACAGTTAGGATGGAGTATAGGGAAAATTTAAAAAGTTTATTAAAGTTTATAATGAATTAGTAATATTTATGTTAAATGTAGAACAAAAGGAAAAGGCAAGTGGCAGAAGTGAAAGACAGGTATATACAGTGTAATCCATGACTGGGAAGAATGAGAGCGCATCAGGATACGGGCAAAGTGTGCCAGAAGGAGTTATTTAATGGAGTAACTCATTGCAAGAATCAATCATAGGATATAGTCCCTACAAAAACATCATGGCATCAAGACTCATGAACAACTCTAAGGGAGTTGGTGCCAAAGTAGTTATGGTAAGTCCCGCTCTACTAGTCGGGGACAGTGGATACCCATTCTGAATTCAGTACGTTTTGTAATCCAGCCTTTAACAGGAATGCCAATTGAGCTCTCACTGTGCAGGCCAGAACAGATGCAAGACCATTCTAATTGTGGCACGATCAAATCACTATTGTGTTAACGGAGAGAGCAAGTCTTCATAAGATCTTCCAGTACAATATGATCCATACAGCAATAGCAAGGTACCCTTAACATATATAGAACACATAACCTTTTTTCAGGGAAGACTTCCACATGTTACATCAGATGTAGGTGTACGACACTTTGCATTGTCACAGCACAATGGTCTACACTAGATACATTGCATTCCACACATGGAAACAAATCAACAAAATATATACATGACAAACTTGGGCCCATATTTATACTTTTTGACGCAAATCAGCGCTTGGGCAGATTTGCATCAAAAAGTTTACCGCCGGCTAACGCCATTCCAACGCACCAGCTGGGTGCCTTATTTATGGAATGACGTTAGCCGGCGCTGCGGCCTGGTTGGCGTCAAAATAAATGACTCTAACCGGGCAGTGGAGGCAGAGGGAAGACAGGGGGTTGTGCGCCAAAGAATGGTGCAAGTCAGGTTAGAGTCAAAAATATTGTCTCTAACCTGACTTGCGCCATTTTTTGACGCACAACCCCCATGGAAATGATTCCTGTCTCAGCAATTCTGTCCCCTGGGCATGGCCATTGGGCACAGTGGCATGTAGGGGGGCCCAAGTTAGGCCCCCCTATGCCACTTAAAAAAAAAAAAAATAATAATAATGTATATATATATATATATATATATATATATATACATATATATATATATATATATATATATATATATATATATATATATATATATATATATATATATATATATATATACTTATCTGCACTTACTTGCACTCACCATGGATGGGTCCCCCCCATCCATGAGTGTACTCCAAGGGTGTCAGGGGGTGTCCCTGGGTGCCGGGAAGGGCACCTGTGGACTGCTTCCATGGTCTCCCATCTAGGAAATTAGCCCACAGGTCCCTTAATACCTGCCCTGACCCAGGATTAGGAATTACGACATATAGTCCCAGTAAATAACTGATATCATAAAGTCCACACTGTTCATTAAATTTTTGTAGGTCAAATTTGCCAGAATTTAAAAAGGGAAAAGAGTATGGAGTTTTTACTGTAACTTGCGCATGTTGGTGCTGTGTGCAATCAAATCACAATGTTGGTCCCCAGGAAATGCGATAAATTGCACCCAATAAATTCTGTACTCTAGAGATTCAGATTTTGTCAGACCAGATGAATAGCACCTTCACTCCGGGGCAGTCGTAATCAGGGCCTCAGACAATACGTATTGAAAAAAAGTGGGTTACCAAAACACCAGATACAGCCCAGTCACCCACACAAGCTAAAGCTCGTCAAGGATCCTAAATATCAATGCAATAATGAGACACTCCCTGACTATTGACTAAGAAGAATGAGAAAACAAATCAAATTGAAGAATTGCACCCTAATTCCACACAGAAGGACAAGCATAGAATAATGACTATGTCCATTCCCATAAAGATGTTGCCTAGTCTTCAAAAATGTGTGTCTTTGGGAAGCATATTTGCAACCATATATATATATAAGCATGCACGCTCTTGCTTCAATGGCAGTATTGCCAGTTTTTAGACAGACTCAAGAAGAGTATTGTGCCTCTCTAGCAATATATCTTAGTATTAAAAATTAATAACTGGGGATGTTGTCCAATTGCACAGTAAAATGGAGAATACACTGATGATTTATTGCTGGAATTGTTGAATGTGAATTCCGCATTCCATTAAGATTCCATCCAGCTGATTCAATCCTGTATGATTTGACAAGGGAGGTACTGCTATAAGCACTGATTGGTTTGCGGATAGTGACTAGAGATAGATGCACTTTTTATTTTATTTTATCATTGTTTTATTGGTATTTAAGATAGAACAAACAGAATACAGTACAACCAACTGTAGGGGGGAGGAAGGGAGGGCAGGTGGAGGAATAGGCGGTGATGGAAAACAGGGAGGAGGGAGAAGGAGGGCGAAGGAAAGGACAGTTTCACCTAAGTACATGAAGAAACTTCATTGACAAAAAATACCACCTCCTGCAAGTCACCCCGATTAAACATCAACAACAGGGCATGCCCCACTTCAGAAGTTCATGTATGAAGGCCACAAATAGGGAGGGGGATAATTTCAAATTGGTCAGATCGTATTATAGCATTGGCGGAGATTGTTGACTGAGGTTACTCATGACGTACTGAGGCGACAGGGTGGGTGAAACTGGACATAAGGAGCAGCCCCCTGAGCAAGTTTCCTGTGTTGAAGGTAAGGGGTAGTTCTATGGTGCAGGTGGATGAGGAATGGTTCCCATATATCTTTGGGGCGTGACCGTGTAGGCAACAGGCCCCAGAAGTTAGTTAACTGCTCCTGACAATACGCCACATCTTATAACCAGGTCGCTATGGAAGGAGCGGGGCACTGGCTCCAAAGTATGGCCACTCTCCACTTAGCAAATAATAGGAGCATAGCAGTGATTCGTCAGTTGCCTGAAGGGGCGTCTTTGACGTATCCCTGGATGGTCACTAGGGGAGTGCAGGGTAGACAGTGGCTAGTTAGGTCTAATATAGTTGTGAAAACACCCTCCTAAAACCTCTCCACCCTTGGACATTCCCACGTTAGGTGCAGAAAAGTAGCCTGGGGTGAAGCGCATCGCAGGACAACGCATGTCTTCTGTGGGCAGCATTTTAAGTAGTGGTACAGTGGTGCGATATAGGCGATGTAAGAATTTAAAGTGTATTAGTCACAGCCTGTAGTTGGGTGAGAGGGCCCTCATTTGGTTACAACAGTATGACCACTGTGTGTCTGTGATAGGTGGATCAGTGTACAACATCCAGGAAGTGCGCGCACTCCGGGCAACTACCGGTGCAGAGGTCTGCATGCTGGTGTATAGTCAGGAGACTATCATTACACATGGAGAGAGGAAGAGGGAGGAGGGGGGATAAATATGGAGGAACACTCCGTACTTAGCTCCCTATAATTCAAAATACACACGAAAGTACGGGGTTCTCTAAAAGAGGACGTCGCGGATATCAGCGTAGCCCTGGGTTGTATGTATTCCTATTTGGAAGGGTAATGTCAGTGAAATGTCAGTTGGAAACTGCCGAGTACCTATACGGAGAGGAACAACGGGGGGGGAAAAGGGATTTCCTTTTACGGACTAGGTGGTCTCACACACTATATAGTGTCATGCTTCATCATTTGACCACCTAGACCCACCCAGGTAGGACAGTGCCACCTGGGCGGACTCAACCTCACTGTTAAAGGAACAGGAGGGAGTGCGTAAATAAACTTGTTTCTGGAAAGATCGGGATCCAGCTAATCTACTGAAAAAACTAAAAACACCTAAGCAGACACCTGTGAAGAGCAACAAATTTAATAGTGGTGTCTGACTGGTGTAGTTAAAAAGGGGGTTGGGACACCTCTGTGAGGACAAGGACTCACAGGGTCACCTAACTAATAGCCAACATGTTTCTGCCCTCAGAAGTGAGCCAATGAAGGTCTCGGGGCATTCGTCAGGGCCTAGGATCCCTACGTCTCACGTTGGAGGAAAATACTCTATGTGAAAATCAAAGAGTGAAAAAATGAAAAATGAAAGATCTACCTTACCCAAGGAATTACCTTGAGGCGGCCTATGGGGGATAAACAAATAATTAGCACACTGGTGGCACACAGCACTGCAAAACCAACCAAATACACACGTGTCAAGGGGATGCATTCATGCACGAAACACATATGTTCAAAAAGGTAAAATACATGAGTGGAGTGACCGAGTGGGTATATCTACACAAGTGGACAGTCCTATCACTGCAGGGAATTATAGTTCTTACCCTTTTCTTAGAGGCTGCTAGCCTCTGGTATCCAGGAGGGGGAGTGTCCCCTTATAGTCACACACTAAGGGAAGGAGATGAACATAAAGACAAAGTGAGGAAAGGAACAGAAGTAGTCAGAATAGATACAGAGGGAGCATTAGGGGGGAGCAAGTTCCCATTAGGAACCCACTATTGCTGGTAGAAAAATACTGGGTAAGAGAAACCGAAGTGGTTATAGACAATAGACATAAAAAGTAAGATTAAAAGCAATAAGGGCTTATCTGTGCTGCTTGTGATCCGGTATGCCACTCACTACATCAAAGGGGACGCTCGCCGTGCGCCTATTTCGTCCTCTCCTTGGACCGCTTGAGACAAGTGGCTGAGGGAGAACGGTCTATTTATGGCTGTAAGATATTCCAGGTGCGCCCTGTTTGCGCGTTAATTGGAGTTCAATTGAGGTTAATCACCGCCGCGGGCCTCGTTGCGTTGCTAGCCTCGATATGATTGCCGTAATGGCGGGCGCACCGGCAAAGCCGGGGCGCCGGCATGAATGTGATCGAGTGCAAGGGCGGGCCTCTTTACGTTGCTGGCCTCGATGTGCTTTACCGCACTCGCGGGCGCCCCAGCTGAGCCGGGGCGCCGGCATGAATGCGGGCGAGTGCAATGGTGGAGCCCGAGCCGGAAGATTCCGGCCCGAGCGCCACCAGCGGAAGCCTCGCGTTTCCAGTGGCCGCTGGGAAATGTAGTTCCCAGCGGTCCCGTGGCCCTATGGGCCAAAAAAGAAAAAAGAAAGAAAGGATGAAGGAAAGAAAGGTGGGGGGGGGGAAAGGGGGACAAAAGAAAGGGGGGGAGGGGGAAGAGGGAAAAAAAAAAAAAACGAACAGGGGGGGGTGGGGGTGGTTAAAGAAATGCAACCGGGGGGGGGAAGACAGAACGGGAAGGAAAGGAAAAGGGAGGGAGGGAGGGGGTGACAACCAGGGGGGGGGGGCAGAAGAAAAAGGGGGGGGGGGGAAGGGAGGGGAGAAAAATAAAAAAGACGAAAAAAGAAAAAGATAGAGGGGAGGGTTTTGGGGAAGAGAACAGGAGATGAAAGGGGCAAATCGGGAGGGGGAAACGAAAAAGAGGGAAAGAAATAGATATGTAGTACAAGGAAGGGGAGGCAGAAATGGCAAGATGACGGGAGTGAGGGGGATAGAGACAGAGTAGGGGGTAAAAGAACAGAGTGGTCCCAGGGCAAAGACCCGTGAAGGATCAGGGGAGGGGGTGGGGAAAGAAAAAAAGGGGGGGGGAGAAAAAGATAGGGCAGAGGCGGACGGAAGGGAGGACTCATAGATTAGTAAGAGAAATCATTTATTGAGTGTGAACCAGGGGATCTCATCATTAAGACCATTGGTGTCCGTGTGTAATCTCCAGACCCAACGTTGTTCGGTCTGGAGCAGTCTCTGTGTCATATTGGAGGACGATGGAGGTAATTGCTCAATGACCGTCCAGTTTAAGTCATCTGCAGAATGTTTTTCCAGAAGGAAGTGGTTAGTCAATTTAGTAGCCTCTCGTTTACAACGGATCGTACTCCTATGTTCACAGATTCTTGTGGCGACCTTTCTAGATGTCATTCCCACGTATTTAAGGTTACAGGGGCATCTAATCAAATAGATCACGTTTTTGCTGTTACAGTTGGTTAGGGATCTTTGAGCCCATGGAGTCTTAAGGTCTAGGTCTATTGTGGTTGATTTTTGAGTGAAACAGCAGACACTACAGTTGCCACATGGGTAGTGTCCTCTTGGTGGTGGGAGGCCCCATAGTGTGGTTTGTGTCGTTAGGGAATTGTTTTTTTCTTTGGGTCTTGTGTGGACAACCATGTCCTGTATGTTTGTGGCTCTTTTAAATGCATGTAGTGGCTGCTGAAAAGGTAAACCCCCAGATATAAGGATTTTCCACTCATCTTTGATGATTTTCTGAATCTTATTGGATAGTGGGTTAAAAGTAGTTACACACACAATTTGTTCAGTGTCTGACGTCCTAGTGCGTGGTTGTAGTAGTTGATCCCTATTATTATTCCCCGCTCTTTTGTATGCTCTCTTCACCAGATGTGTGGGATAGTCCTTGGTTTGCAGCTTGCTAGCCAATTTCTCAGCGTGTTTACGGTAGTCTGTGAGGGTGGAACAATTCCGTCGCAGACGTAAAAATTGACCAACAGGGAGATTCTCCCTCAGGGACCTTGGGTGGAAGCTTTGGAATTGGAACAGGTTATTCCGGTCTGTGGGTTTATAATAGACCTCTGTGGCTAGAGCCCCATTGCTTTCATAGATTGATAAGTCAAGAAATGCTAGTTGGTTGTCACCTATGGTCATGGTGAAGTTCAGGTAAGGGTTAGCTGTATTCAACCAATTTACAAAATTCATAGCCTCATCTCTAGTTCCTGTCCAGACCAATAGAATATCATCTATATATCGTTTCCAGAGTTTAATCTGCTGGAAAAACGGATTGTCATTGTGGTTGACTACCTGTCTCTCAAAGTGATCAACATAGAGACATGCCAAGCTAGGTGCGAAAGTGCTACCCATAGATGTACCCTGTACTTGCAAGAAAAAGTTATCCTCAAACTTGAAATAGTTCCTTGTGAGAGCCAAATGTGCCAGGTCCAGTATGAAGTCAGGGGGTGTACGTGACTCTCCTCTATTGGCTTCCAAAAGGTCGCTAATGACCTGCAGAGTGGCCTCCTGGGGAATGTTGGTGTACAGGGATTCCACATCCAGGGTGATCAACAGTTCTCTAGTTGTGTCAAAAGCCACAGAGTCTAATAAGACTAACACATCCGTCGTATCTTTTAGGTAAGTAGGAATTCTTCTGACCAATGGCTGAAGGAAGAAATCCACAAATTGAGACAGGGGTTCTAGAACCGATCCGATCCTGGATACAATAGGTCTCCCTGGTGGGGGAATTTTCCCTTTATGCATTTTTGGGAGAATATAAAAATAGGGAATCCTAGGGTTAGCCTGTATCAGGAAGTCTGCCTCATGTCGAGTAATCCAGTCGTTCTCCGTGCCTTTCATCACGAAAAAGGAAATTTTGTCTTGAATATCAGGTGTGGGGTCTCGAGATAAGCGTTTATAATGGTGGGTATTACCCAACAGACGTTCGCACTCATCTCTATACATTTTAAGTGGAGAAATTACCGTTGCTCCCCCTTTGTCTGCTGGTTTAATGATTATCGTGGGGTCAGATGTTAGGCCTTTCAGAGCTGAAAGTTCGGCCGTACTCATATTATGGTATGTTTTGTTGGTGGTCCCAGTAAGTGCGTTGACCTTTAGGGATACTGATTTCTCAAAAGCCAGGACCTCGGGGGCATCTGTCCCGTGGTTGTGCAGAAAGTGGACTTGGGGCGTAGACCAGTGTTTTTTTCTGAGGCCTCGTAATGTTTACCCAAAAAGAACGTTTTCAAGCGTATTTTTCTGAACAAACCCGCTAGTTCTGTTCGGGTTTTAAATAAGTCAATTTTGGGCGTGGGCACAAAGTTTAAGCCCTTGTTTAGTGCCTTAGTTTCAATTTCACTCAGAACCCGGTTACTCAGATTGATAATGTTATCTGTTTGATTATCCGTCAGGCTCGTTACAGTGTTTTGCTTGTCCCTGGGAGGGGTTCCCTTTGTGCAGTATTCTCTGGGGTGTCCTCTCTTGGCCTCCAATGTACCTCTTTCCTTTTTCCTTTTCCCCTCCCGTTGCCTCTGTCTAAAAAAGGCTGCGGTGGTTCAGGAAAAGACCATTGTGCAGGGTGTTGGAAAAAGGGCGCCTGGTATTGAGGTGGGAGTCCATATTGGGAAGGCCAACCCCATTGTTGATTATGGTATGGTGGGCAGGGGGGTAACATAGGTGGGTGATTCCACCTTCCCCGGCGTTGCCCACGTCGTCCACGACGTTGCCGCATGTTATCTGATGATGTACTATCATTATCTGAACTGGTGTTACCACCAGATGAAGTGTCGGATATGTTGTTAGTTTTTGCTACATAATCCGATTTGGTGTAAGGGTATATTTTCTCGTGGGAGAACCGATCGAGATCTTTTTGGAATTTAGAAATCTTTCGCTGAGTGAGATATTCCTTATGCTCGTTCATATTTTTGTTTACCTCCTCGAGTTTCTTTTTAAAGGAGAGAATGCTCATCCCTGATTTTAGGTTATTCTCACTCGTTTTTATCTGAATTAGAAGTGCCTCGGATAACCTTGTCGCTGTTTTTATGATCAGGATGAGCCAATCTCTGGTACACTTCCATGCTATCAAAGCCCAATCCTTTCTAAATTCTAGATCTTCAAGGAATATACGTGGGGCATTGGTGACCAACAGTCCATTTGGTGCTGTATTGCTCCGGAGGTATTCAGTTAGAACGGCCCCGTGGAGAATAGTTTTGACATGAGATCATTTTAGTTCTACTAGTGTGTCCCAGTCGCCCAACTGGGACAAACTCTTGGAGAGGGTTGTATCACCAAGAAGTGAGGGGGCCGACAGAATGGCTGTCAGATCCTCATCACTGAAGGAGAGTCCTTCCGCCATACTGGGGAAGAAAGAACACCGGTATGAGGCAGTAGGGGGGGAGGGGAAAAAAAGGAAGAAGACAAACAACCTTAGTGTTGGTGTGTGGTCCTGGAAAAAGGAGCAAAAATTACTCACTAGAGGGGACTCTCGCAGCTAGCAGCTGCTCAACTATCATTACACATGGAGAGAGGAAGAGGGAGGAGGGGGGATAAATATGGAGGAACACGCCGTACTTAGCTCCCTATAATTCAAAATACACACGAAAGTACGGGGTTCTCTAAAAGAGGACGTCGCGGATATCAGCGTAGCCCTGGGTTGTATGTATTCCTATTTGGAAGGGTAATGTCAGTGAAATGTCAGTTGGAAACTGCCGAGTACCTATACGGAGAGGAACAACGGGGGGGAAAAGGGATTTCCTTTTACGGACTAGGTGGTCTCACACACTATATAGTGTCATGCTTCATCATTTGACCACCTAGACCCACCCAGGTAGGACAGTGCCACCTGGGCGGACTCAACCTCACTGTTAAAGGAACAGGAGGGAGTGCGTAAATAAACTTGTTTCTGGAAAGATCGGGATCCGGCTAATCTACTGAAAAAACTAAAAACACCTAAGCAGACACCTGTGAAGAGCAACAAATTTAATAGTGGTGTCTGACTGGTGTAGTTAAAAAGGGGGTTGGGACACCTCTGTGAGGACAAGGACTCACAGGGTCACCTAACTAATAGCCAACATGTTTCTGCCCTCAGAAGTGAGCCAATGAAGGTCTCGGGGCATTCGTCAGGGCCTAGGATCCCTACGTCTCACGTTGGAGGAAAATACTCTATGTGAAAATCAAAGAGTGAAAAAATGAAAAATGAAAGATCTACCTTACCCAAGGAATTACCTTGAGGCGGCCTATGGGGGATAAACAAATAATTAGCACACTGGTGGCACACAGCACTGCAAAACCAACCAAATACACACGTGTCAAGGGGATGCATTCATGCACGAAACACATATGTTCAAAAAGGTAAAATACATGCGTGGAGTGACCGAGTGGGTATATCTACACAAGTGGACAGTCCTATCACTGCAGGGAATTATAGTTCTTACCCTTTTCTTAGAGGCTGCTAGCCTCTGGTATCCAGGAGGGGGAGTGTCCCCTTATAGTCACACACTAAGGGAAGGAGATGAACATAAAGACAAAGTGAGGAAAGGAACAGAAGTAGTCAGAATAGATACAGAGGGAGCATTAGGGGGGAGCAAGTTCCCATTAGGAACCCACTATTGCTGGTAGAAAAATACTGGGTAAGAGAAACCGAAGTGGTTATAGACAATAGACATAAAAAGTAAGATTAAAAGCAATAAGGGCTTATCTGTGCTGCCTGTGATCCGGTATGCCACTCACTACATCAAAGGGGACGCTCGCCGTGCGCCTATTTCGTCCTCTCCTTGGACCGCTTGAGACAAGTGGCTGAGGGAGAACGGTCTATTTATGGCTGTAAGATATTCCAGGTGCGCCCTGTTTGCGCGTTAATTGGAGTTCAATTGAGGTTAATCACCGCCGCGGGCCTCGTTGCGTTGCTAGCCTCGATATGATTGCCGTAATGGCGGGCGCACCGGCAAAGCCGGGGCGCCGGCATGAATGTGATCGAGTGCAAGGGCGGGCCTCTTTACGTTGCTGGCCTCGATGTGCTTTACCGCACTCGCGGGCGCCCCAGCTGAGCCGGGGGCGCCGGCATGAATGCAGGCGAGTGCAATGGTGGAGCCCGAGCCGGAAGATTCCGGCCCGAGCGCCACCAGCGGAAGCCTCGCGTTTCCAGTGGCCGCTGGGAAATGTAGTTCCCAGCGGTCCCGTGGCCCTATGGGCCAAAAAATAAAAAAGAAAGAAAGGATGAAGGAAAGAAAGGTGTGGGGGGGGGGGTGTGGGGGGGGAAAGGGGGACAAAAGAAAGGGGGGGAGGGGGAAGAGGGGGAAAAAAAAAACGAACAGGGGGGGGGGGGGTGGATGTGGTTAAAGAAATGCAACCGGGGGGGGGAGACAGAACGGGAAGGAAAGGAAAAGGGGAGGGGAGGGAGGGGGTGACAACCGGGGGGGGGGCAGAAAGAAAAAGGGGGGGGGGAAGGGAGGGGAGAAAAAT